>NC_079905.1:17658035-17804679 GCF_024868665.1 Triplophysa rosa | reverse complement strand
TGTATTTATTTATTTTTTATATTGTCACTTTTGGAATTCCATATAATGGTGGTTGTCTGTCTGTGTCATGTCCTTGAAAGAGAATTACAATGTTTTGTTGGCAGTTGGCAGCCAAATGATAATATGCAAAGTATTGCAAAGGAATATTTTTGAAATGCTTGCCCATAATGTTAAGGTTACTATATTTTGGTTTTTCTGTGATATTGTAATGTTTGTTTGATAAAAGTGCATTCTGGTATATTCTTATGTGGTGTAAATTGTCATTATGGTGTGAGCTGTATCATCAATTAAAAAGACACCACCTTCTGCAATGCCACACTGTTTCAGATCTTTTTTTAAAACCAGTTTAGTAATACATTAAAAAGCTTATGTGGATCTTCATGATGTAATTCTACATGGCAATCACTGCCTGTTTAATAAATGAGTGAGTGACTAAGAAACACTACTAGATCCACAGTGACTTGCCACATAGGGAAAAAAAAGATGATATCAGTTTCTGTGCTACCCCTGTGTGAGCTATGGTCTCAGTCTGGCCACCCCTATGAAAATTGTCTGGCTCCGCCACTGCCCTGGTGTAGGGAAACCGTGAAGGTTTCTATTACGTAATTACGCGCATCCGCAGAACGGATCGTGCAAGCATCCCGGATCGTGTACTGACAGTCGACAATAGGGTATGCATTGATGTCACTTTCCCACGTGAACATGTCGGGACACGCCCTGGGTGGCAAAACACCCAGCAAAATGGCTGAGGAGAAACAAAGAAACCGGGACTAAAACAAGCAATTGTTTGCTGAAATTACAAGAACGGGGATCCTTACGACTCCCCTACGACTTACAAAGGATTCAGGTGTTCCTGGACACTGAAATGTTGCGCGGAATTGCGTTTCCTGATATTGTAAGCAGTAATTTTGCTGAGTGTTTTGCCACCCACGAGGGCACGCTCCGTGGTAAAGTGACGACACGTCCATACCCGAAATCCGAGTCGTCTCGAACGCAGCATATGGGGTGCTTCTCAATGCTTATTTGTGCATCCTCGTTTCTTTACCTCGCTTCCTTTCCTCGCATCTGAGCTCCACCCCTTTAGGATGCGAGGGGAGCAAGGAAAAGACGCGAGGACTGAGCAATTTAAAGAAGTGAAATGGACTCCTCTGAGTCCACACTTGGTGACGTCAGGAAGTGCAGACCTACAGGGCACTAGGCACGAGTCCACAAGGGTACATGGGAGTGCATTTTGGGACAGACTTGAGGTCATCACGCCGGAAAGAGCAAGCGGTGCTTTCTAATCTCTCTCGCTCTACTATGTTGTCATTCGCTGATCAGTCTGCGCAGCGCCGCGTGAAGTCGACCACTTGTTGTCCCACTGCTGTTATTTGGGACAGGAGCTGCCGGTTTTTATTGGTCTGTAGTTCATATGTTGATATACCACCCGAGCATTATACATAGATACTTATGTTTGTAATGCATTCATTTGTCATGATGTAAATGCAATTTATGTATATGTATTTATTTGTATACACTATTCTTCTGTATACACTTCTTAATATGCATATACTGTATGTTGTTATTTAATATTTCTCTATAATAAAGAAGCTGTGTTGTTTAGCTTTATAGAGCCCAGAGACAACTAGATATAGATCTACAACAAAACATGGCTTATTACCTTAAGTAAGAAAAAGCACAGCGTTTAAAGTTTTTATTCTTGAATAGCTGGCATAATAGAAAATAAATAAGCAATAATATATATACTGAATAAGTAACTAATTAATAAATTAATTTTGAATTTGATCAAAACATACATTTAAAAATGTATCCGTCATGTTTACTTTAATGTCTGACATCCACGACACTCTTCCCATCCGTTCTGTGATTGGGCGTTCGCAAGGATTCCTGGGTAGGGGACTTCAGTGGAGTCTCCGTCAATGCGGGCTTCGCCGAAGACCGCATCGAGGGCACAAAGGAGGCGCTCGCGAGCAGACTTCTGAGCGCTAAAAAGACAAATGGACTTTTGAGGCTGCGTGCTTTGAAAAACAAGTCCTCGTTTTTAAGTCCGCAACCTAAGAAGGTTGTATCCCCCAAATTGGGACACAGTTGAGGAGGCATATTGAGAAGCACCCATCGAGTGGCTCAAAGATTACGTATTTGTGTTGTGCTTCCCTCGACAGAAAGCCTGTGCATTTTTCCTATGGACTATTGGAAGATCTGCGATTAACAAATGTTCATGATGTTTACACGTTTTGTCTATCAAAATAATCTTTACAGATTAACACAATATTATCTTTTTTTTGTTTGTCATCTGTATTGAACACTGACAATTGTTAATATGTCACTATGTACACACTTATTTGATTGTATTATGATATTTTCCAGCCTGTGAAACAATACACTTTAAAAAGGAAGCCCCTGTCTCCTCATGTTTGTGTTCTGCCCGACACATAGGGGCACTTAGAGGCTGTCTTATGAGTGGTCTGGCCGAAGATGTTGGCAAGCTGTGAGTGGGTGCTGAAGGACTCCAGTCCATGAAGTCATCTTCCTCCACTTGTTCATCTATTTCCATGGGTTCTTCATCACTGCTACTATCGCCAGGTATGTGTAAACGACCATGGAACCAGATGTTTGTAAAACAGCCACTTTGCTGTCTTGGGTCCCTGGAAGATGATGGGATGGGAGTGGGTGTTTTACTCTACAATCCATGAAGTAGTCCTCATCCACTGGTTGATCCACTTCCATGGGAACTTCATCCCTACTGTCAGGTGTTTGAAGAGGAGGCAGTAACCGGGGACACTTGGCTGTGGTCCTATTGACTCAGCTTTGCACCTCTTTGTCACTCTAGGAGCAGCACCGATCTTGGGCCTGTTTAAGGAGAGGCTGCAAGCTGATTTGACTAAAGGCAAATTTATGAGGAAAATCTCTGAAGCAGACTGCATCCAGGGGCGGATTTACCATCATGCAAAGCTAGGCAATCGCCTGGGGCCCCGAGCTACCAGGGGCCCCCAAAAGGATGGGGTGGACTTAACCAATAAGCCATGTCAGCAGCCACGTAGAGCCCCAAGTAATCATCAAAATAGTCGGGATATCCCTGTTAACGTTTTACGTTATTACATCTGTACGAAGGCACTCCCCCCATTAAAGTGGACCATTCCATTAGCACCGTATATGCGCGAGACGAGTTCGACACCAGCTAGAGAAAGTTAACGCAGTGGCGGAATTAGTAGAAATGCCCACAGCGAGAGTGTCATTGTGTGGTACATTAGCTGCAAAACGAAGTAAAAGTCGCAGGGAAATAAAACAACAAAGAACACAGCTACACCAGCGGAGAGGAAAAAAGACGATTTACAAAAGATTGTTGCCAAAGTCTCTGCTTTTTCCCCACACAAACTCCACCGCTGCTCCTACAGCAGTAGCGCATCTCTCTCCCGCCAGACACAGCACTCTCCCGGCCATGAGCAATGATAATGTGCCGGTGAGTATTTCTCCATGAACACCGACAACACAGTTATAATGACTGACGACCAAAACATCTGTCAAACAAAGAGCGCTGTGCGCTTGGTAGGAGAGAGCGGTCAGTTCAAAGCTATATTAGGAGCTGTATTAGCTGTGTTTCACGGCTGTTCAGGAGTTTTATGTTCAATTTACATTTTCTTGAATTTCTTGAAAAATTTCCTAAATTAACTTGCTTTACATCATTATAATGTTTTTAGCTGTGAAGTTGGTTTGTTGAATCAGCGTTATTCTGTACACAGCGAGTTCGCCAGTATGAACGCACATGCGATCAGAACGACTCGCAAGCAAATGACTCCTTTGAACCAATTCGTTTACACAGAATATAAGAGATCAGTGAATCGTTCAAAGCTCAGTGAACTACAAGAGAACGTAGGGTGTGAATGAGCTTTGCTCATTTAGTTAGACTGGTTACTTATGGGCTAAAAAGTCTTATAAAAAAGGCTTATATTAAAATTTTCAACTTTTCTGTTCTTTTTTTAGAACTTTAATATATGTGTTTTGTTAAGACACTTATCCCATGTTTTTCATTTGGGAATTCATTATTATATATTTTTTAATTAGTCAGTATCTATGTTTATTAAGCTTAGTTTTCCCGTCACTTTGACTGGGGGTGAAAAGTTGTGTGCTTTGAGGAGGAAGAAAAATAAGGGTTGCAGTAAAGTAAAATGGGGCATAGTTGGGGCCCCCATACATGGATTTGCCTAGGGCCCCCAAATCAATCATGTCCTGATATTGTTTAGGTGACACGCTGAGGTGGTCTACTCTCATTTTAAAGTGGAATGAGTCTGTGCAATCGGACAGTTTTCTTTAAATTATGATCTGAAGTTAAAGAAATAATAGGCCATTTTGAAGTTCTGTACATTAAAAAATCCACATTGAACAGTCCTGATATTGTTTGTGTGACACGCTGAGGTGGTCTTCTCTCAATTTAAAGTGGAATGAGTCTGTGCAATCGGACAGTTTTCTTTAAATTAAGATCTGAAGTTAAAGAAATAATAGGCCATTTTGAAGTTCTGTACATTAAAAAATCCACATTGAACAGTCCTGATATTATTTAGGTGACACGCTGAGGTGGTCTACTCTCATTTTAAAGTGGAATGAGTCTGTGCAATCAGACAGTTTTCTTGAAATTATGATCTGAAGTTATAGAAATAATAGGCCATTTTGAAGTACTGTACATTAAAAAATCCACATTGAACAGTCCTGATATTGTTTGAGTGACACACTGAGCAGATATACTCTCATTTTAAAGTGGAATGAGTCTGTGCAATCGGACAGTTTTCTTTAAATTATGATCTGAAGTTATAGAAATAATAGTACATATAGGCTATTTTGAAGTACTGTACATTAAAAAATCCACATTGAACAGTCCTGATATTGTTTAAGTGACACACCGAGGTGGGATAAGATTGTTGTAAAAAATATAAAAACTGCCTGGCAGTTTAAAAACAGCTTAAAAAAGCCTAGCAACACAACTATCAATCTTTCCCGTTTGGCCTGGGTTAAAGCCTTCAATTGTAGTGCAATTGAGGTTCTTTTTCAATACCATACATCGTTTTATGGGTAAAATTATATATAAATATATTTAATTTTCTAAATGCATTTGTATTTTAATTAATTCACAATCGACAGACTGAAACCACATTCGAAATAGATCACTTTATTTTGAAATCCAAAAAGCCACTTTTACCGTAATGCGCAGTGCGCATATAACAAAACCGAGTGAGGGCTAGTTTGACTGTCGTTTTCGAAGTGGCGGCTGGCTTGACTGCAGTCTAATGACCGAGGGAGAGAAGACAATAACGTTGATAAATCAACATCAAAAAGTCAAAATCTGTATAAAATGCATTGTATAATGGCTAAAACATTGTGTATATGATAAATTCGAAATGATTTTGGTTATTAATATGCATGTTTGTGTTGTTTCTGACAAACAATATTAAAATGTAGGAAAATACACCAAATAGCGTGTTTATTTTCTTTCTTTCTTTTTTTTAGCATTATATAAAAGGAGGAGCGACAACAGTAAAGGACGAGAGAGAACCAGGCCTGGACTTTACGTTATGTTTTATTATGTGTGACCGGCAGTCAACCGTGAGGGAGCTGCCGGCATTTTACTTTCGTTTTGTTGTTTGTTTAGTTTATTAAAGTTTTGTTGTTCAACGTTCGCCGGTTCCCTCCTCCTTCTTCCTTGCTGTGAACATTACACACACACACACACACACGCACACATATATACAGGTGCTGGTCATATAATTAGAATATCATCAAAATATAGAATATCATCAAAATAGAATATCATGCTGCTGACCAACTTTATGGAGATGCAGATTTCATTTTCCAACAGGACTTGGCACCTGCACACAGTGCCAAAGCTACCAGTACCTGCTTTAAGGACCATGGTTTCCCTGTTCTTAATTGGCCAGCAAACTCGCCTGACCTTAACCCCATAGGTATTGTGAAGAGGAAGATGCGATATGCCAGACCCAACAATGCAGAAGAGCTGAAGGCCACTATCAGAGAAACCTGGCCTCTCATAACACCTGAGCAGTGCCACAGACTGATCGACTCCATACCACGCCGCATTGCTGCAGTAATTCAGGCAAAATGAGCCCCAACTAAGTATTAGGTGATGTACATGCTCATACTTTTCATGTTCATACTTTTCAGTTGGCCAAGATTTCTAAAAATCCTTTCTTTGTATTGGTCTTAAGTAATATTCTAATTTTCTGAGATACTGAATTTGGGATTTTCATTAGTTGTCAGTTATAATCATCAAATTAAAAGAAATAAACATTTGAAATATATCAGTCTGTGTGTAATGAATGAATATAATATACAAGTTTCACTTTTTGAATGGAATTAGTGAAATAAATCAACTTTTTGATGATATTCTAATTATATGACCAGCACCTGTATATATTATGACAGAACCTTATATTTACTGAAGAACTGATTAGTGTGTCGGTGTTTAGTTTGGCTGCCTAGCTGTGCGTGCAACCAGTTTACGTCATCGAAAAAGAACATGGCGGCCTCCTTAGGTTAAAATGAGTATTACATTTAGGGTTTTTTTAAGAACTGAAAATATTTGATGTGTTTCTAACGACAAATGCTAGTAGTGGAATATGGGAGGCAAATCGGTCCGTGTACCTTCGGATAATTCATTTATTCGTTTTTGTTTTCAAAGCAGAAAAACGAATAAACCGTTCATTTTTTACATATTCCACCGTATACGAGACTAATTTTTGGTTTGTTTTCCTCAATATTTCTTTAAGTGCATCAAATTAATATACAACAAAATCAAAACGAAACATCAAGTATTTTTCTTAACAAAGCCCATTTTAGTCCACCGGAAGTTCAGTTGCACTGCACTGCAGCCTCTGGCGACGAGATGTGGTAGCACAAGACCACTCTCTGAATTATACATATGTTTTAGTGGTGTGTGCCACTAAATCCGTAAACAACCATACAGACACATAGGTAGACATTTCTGTGCAATGTAGAAGTATACACGCAGTTAATGAAATAAAGAATGACCTATATGGACGCGGCACGCGTCAATGCTCGTGGCAGCGATGTATCTGACAGCGGGGGAGGTCACCATAGCCACCGTTAAAATGGATAGTGGGAGAGGCGCTCTTGCACTTTAATGTGTTCAAAAATTGCACTTAGTTTGCACTTTGTATGTAGAAGTGTTTTGTCTTTTATGTTAACATTTTTACAAACAGTGCAAACAAAGTGCAATTTTTGAACACTTCTACATACAATTGTTGTATGTAGAATGTTTTGTCTTTTATATTTTATACTGTATGTAGAAGACATACATGATGCTATGTTTATAAAAATAAGATGAGTTAATAAAAACCTGTACTTTTCATTGCACGTTACATTCTATTACAAAAACTCCGCCCAAAACACAATAGAAAATGTAATGGGTTTCCTTGTAAGTACCATTATGAACCTTTGGGTTTTTATGCATTAAAACCAAAACTAAATTCCTATTATAACTAATAAATCCATTACATTTTCTATTGTGTTTTGGGTAGTTCTATTGTTTTTTATTCTTAATAAAATGTAGTGAGTGGTGTGTATGAGACATTACATGTTGACCAAGCAGACTGTATATTATAAAAACTATTTCTTCACTTTACTTCTTCTTTTATCATGGGTCACTATGACCGGTTAACCTTTACATTCGCATACCTGAATATGAATGAATGAATAGCTTTTATTGTCATTGCAGGCAAAGCAAACAACAAAATTCTTAGAGCACCGTAACACAAAACATAAATAAATATTTGTAATATAATCGACAAAAATGCCCTCTGGCCGGCGTTCAGAGCACCAAACACCAGGACTTCCAGACACAGAAGCAGCTTCTACAGATAACTGCTCCTTAAGAGCAATATTCCACTTCCACTACTCCTATAGTGTGCACTATTGTGCCTTATTATATGTACATTTCATTTATACATGTATATAACATTACCTCTACTTACTACATGATCCATTTGCACAAGTGTACATACAATCTGTTAATATGTATATTCTACTATATACTACCCTGTACAATGTCTCTTATATGTTATTATCCCACATTTTCTGTACAATAGTCTTTATTTTATATATGCATATTTTAGAATCTTTTACACTGTAAATCTTATTATATTTGTATTGTCATTGTGTTGAATGTCTGTAGCTTCCAACATCAAAGAAAATTCCCTGTGTGTGAAAGCACACTTGGCAATAAATCTCTTCTGATTCTGATTCTGAAAAAAGTGCAAAAAATTGGAAAAACAGCATTTTGACTAATCACTGTAAAATGAGCAACAAGGTAATAGACCAATAAGGGAAGATCTTAAAGTGCAGGAGATAGCAGATCACATTTGAACATTTACTGTAGATAACTGTTTAGGATATGTATTGTCCTGGGATAGAAACTGTCTCTAAATCGCTAGTGTGTGTTTTGGCTGATCTGTAACGCCTGCCAGATGGCAACAGTTCAAACAGACCGTGACCAGAGTGAGAGCAGTCTCTGGTGATTCTCATTCCTAACAAACCTTTATTTTAGACACTCACTTTGCTTATTTGTTCAATCTCTTAGTAGTTATAACTTTTTACCAAACTCAGCTAGCCTATAATGTAATATGCAATGATAAGGACAGGTTTTGATTAACTCAGCTTATTTTTGTAAACAGCTATCATACATGTAGAGTTGTATAGAAATGTTTAGTCTTTTATGTTTAACATTTTCATGAACTTAACATTTGACAACTTTCACATTTTTAGTGCAAACAAAGGTGCAAAATTGTTTCAGAGTGCAAAACGAGCTGCTCTCACTATGAATTTAAATGGGGGCTATGGTTAAACCTCCCTTGCTGTCAGCTTTGCAAGCATGTATGCGCCCGCGCACGCACACACACATTCTTTATTTTATCAGAATCAGTCGCAGTTTTAAGTGTTTTAACTGTTCACTTCCAGTTCACGCTTTAACTTGTCAATTTCATGCTTATGCGGAAACTGGCAACATTCTGTTATCAGAATCAGAAAGAGCTTTATTGCCAAGTATGTTTGCACATACAAGGAATTTGTTTTGGTGACAGGAGCATCCAGAACACAGAAACAGCAACAACAGTACACAGAGACCATAACACAATAGAATACAGTACACAGATGATTTAAATAAGGGCCTATGGGTATAAAAAATTTAAGAAATACAATTCAATAAACATAAGATAAAGCTATAGAGAGTAAACTATGCGTGTATGTAAATATGTACAAGTAAAAAATAAAAATAGACTATTATGTACAAGGTATGTGCTATATACAGCAGAATGAATGAAATATAATTTACATGAAAAGTTGTATAAAAATAGATAGTGTATTATCTGGAGGATATAATTATTAATGCACGTAAAACACCGTTTCATTAACTGCGTGTATACTTCTACATTGCACAGAAATGTCTACCTATGTGTCTGTATGGTTGTTTACGGATTTAGTGGCACACACCACTGAAAACATGTATAATTAAAGAGAGCGGTCTTGTGCTACCACCTCTCGTCGCCAGAGGCGCAGTGCAGCTGAACTTCCGGTGGACTAAAATGCGCTTGTTGAGAAAAATACTTGATGTTTCGTTTTGATTTTGTTGTATATTAATTTGATGCAATTAAAGAAATATTGAGGAAAACAACCCAAAAATTAGTCTCGTATACGGTGGAATATGTCAAAAATGAACGGTTTATTCGTTTTTCTGTTTTGAAAACAAAAACGAATAAATGAATTATCCGAAGGTACACGGACCACGGACCACCCATAACTGTGCGCACAATATGTGCCAAAATAAAATGAAATTATTTTATTTTCATTTTAATTTTAATCAACAATGCGTTGTCCCTGTCAAATTGAAAAAGAAAAAAACAGTCGATATTTCGTTTTTCCGTTTTTCTGTATGCACAAAAATTAAAAAACGATGTTTTTCTTCTTATTTCATCTTGAAACGGGAAATCCAATAAATAAATAAACCAAAACGAAATAACGAACTTAATTACTGTTTTTCTCATTTTTTGGTGATGTTGCACGGATTTCTGCGAGCGCGGCAGCGCGCCTAGAGCTCTTCACCAATCTCGCGATCGATCAGTTATCATGATTACTACGTGTTCGCATCACATAACTTATAAATTACAAAAGTACTTTATGGATTTACACCTTTGCTGCTGCAAGCCAGCTACTTAATTGTTTACTTAAATGTCACATATTAAAAGCAATAATGCTAACAAATTTCGCATGTAAGCTCTGGAAAGTATTGTATGTGAACGTTAGGCATTGTTCAAAATATTTTTCATCCTCATGTCCTCCTCTCTCAGTGTGACTCTTTTAGTGGGAGTGAAAAGTACAAACAAAGCATATGCAAATGCCTTCATTTCCATTTCGAGCTTCGCAAGTTCGCATGCACTTGATCCCGGTAAGCGGCTGTACATTGCGCATGCGCAAAGCGTGCGCTTAGAAGACCCTGGGAAATCACCCCAAAATGAAAAAACTATAATTAGGGTCGTTATTTCGTTTTGGTTTATTTATTTATTGGATTTCCCTTTTAAGGCTGAAATAAGAAGAAAAATATCGTTTTTTAATTTTTGTGCATACAGAAAAACGGAAAAACGAAATATCGACTGTTTTTTTCTTTTTCCGTTTGTTATATTGAATGGAATAATCAAATGATCAGATGATACACGGACCGTTTTATTAATGTTCACGCAATAATACTGACACAATTCAAATAAAATGTAAACTTTGATTTTCATTTTATTTTATTTTCTCTTCTCTTTTATTTCATTTTCGTTTTCATTTTCGTTTTCTTTTTCTTGTTCACAGTCATGCAAATTACATGTTAATTAGTGGGTGTGGACGAGCGTCTGCATTACTGGGAACGCCCACAAAAAACGTCATATCCATTTATTCGAACGAACGTGTGTAGACCTTGCCAGGCGCTTGGCCTTAGCGCTTTGTAATGATGACGATGACTGTGCCTGGTGCAATACCGAAAATTGTTGTGTGGTGTTCTGCATCTCTGATAAGTTAACAGACGAACAAACTAAAGCATTGGAGAGCCCGTATCTCTAGCGTGCCCTGAAACATGCCGGAGCGCGATTGTCCCCACTCCGCCGCTGACCTGCTCTTACACTGTACATTACCATCCGCACCCGAGCATGCTATCATCATTACACTGTGACTGCTTTTAAGAAAACATAAACAAAGCGATCTTTCTCAGCACAATAGAATCCATCGTAATGTTCGGTTTGAGGTTGATAAGATGTGTTTAACCTCACGCGCGCTGTGCGCAGACCAATTCGCTTTTGGTATCACAAGAGCGGCTCATATGTGTTTAAATCAGCCCCGCGTACTTCATTCATTATGATTATGAGCCAATCGTTATACAAAGTGCTGCACTATGTTATGAATGCATGTTTTAAATGATGCGCCTGTTTAAATTCCTTGAAGTTCAGCTGTCATACCAAAAAACATCTAATACCTACAACACTTATAAGTGCAGGCCTGTGTCACCGCGCCGTGGGACAAAAAAAAACATTCGAATCAATTAATAGTGCTGTGCGTATTAGATGTTTTTTGCCATGACAGCTGAACTTCAAGGAATTTAAACAGGCGCATCATTAACACCATCCCTGTAAGTGGCTGCCCAAACTGAGGCTGGTGCCAACTCTTGGTTAAAACAAATGTTACAAAGATGTTCACGTGCAGTCTTAAAATTGTGTTGTTGTGTTCTCACAATTGCCAATTATTGTGTCACTTTATGGTGCATCACTTTAAATTAGTCTGAAATAAAAGAAGCATGCACTGAATCTTAATGACAAATCCAAGCTTTGTTTTGTTGTGAGGCATTCACTATGGTTTAAATGACTGAGCAAATACTACATAAATCATTTAACTGCAACGTTTGATCTGTGTTACTTTATACAGTAAGTAAATATTGGTCATCGTAGTCAACTCATTCGTGTATTAGCTCATAGTTGATCACTAAATAGCACGTGTAACATAAATCTCTCTTACTGAATTCATCACCTGCATTTATTTATGGCAACACACAGGGCCGGCCCAAGTCTTTAAGGGGCCCTAAGCAGCATTTTATTTGGGGGTCCCACTGTGACCCCAATACAATCGAGTATTGTCAATGTTTGATTATTTGCACGCACACTTTAAACCTTGCACACCCAATTCTATTAGTTGTAGCTGTGTTTGGGATGTAGGAATGTCATAAAAACAAAAACACATAAACCATGCAAGGTGTATTGTGATTGTCAAAACATTTGATAATTTCATGACTTTCAATTTTAGGTGAACTGTCCCTTTAAATTTCGAGCACATAACATACAAAACTTGTGGAATTTATTGTTCAATGCATTTAACTATTTGCAAAGATTCTATTTTAAAAATAATTTTAATCTTCATTTTATTTTAACCACAACCTATAAAACACAAGGGGTGTTTTATAGGTTGTGGTTAAAATAAAATGAAGATTAAAATGATTTTTAAAGACACTGTTACTGCCACACTGTTAAAGCCACACAGCCCTTGACGATGATTTAATCCCCTTTTTATTTTTTTATTTAGTTTATTAATGGTTGATAACCATTAAATTAATTTACAATATGCACACAATTATTCTCAACCTTATCCCAAATAAAACGCTGAATTAACAGATAATTATAAATTACACGAATCACGTAAATTACATATTTTTTATCTAAATCAGCATTTTGTTGTTTGCATCAACGAATACTATCAGATGTTCAACATTTCTATCGTTAAACACTAAACAGTTGTCAAATATTTAAAGTTTTAGTCACTGTCGTGTGTTGCAAAGCACTCTTTCAACTTGAAAACTGAAGCGTCTTGCTGAACAGCTAAAGACGTGACAGTAGCTCAGTCTTCTTTAATTTGATTGGTCACTGCTTGGCTTTGTAATCAGTAATTCCCGCCTCCTTTCATTTGATTGGCCGCCTCACTTATTTTGATAGTGCAATGTTGCGTTTAGTCAGTAATTTCACAAATTTTGACACACACCTCAGAAAAAATAGTGGGCACGGCCCTACGTGAGAAAATGGATGTGTGTCGTGAATATATCACAAAAAAAGCTGTAATTTCGTGTGATCTTGGGGGCCCCTAGTGGCGACGAGGCCCTAAGCAGCCGCTTAGTTCGCTTATAGGGAGGGCCGGCTCTGGCAACACATATTCTGTACTGTTCTATAGACGTTATGTAATTTGGAGATTAAACAACTCAGTTACTCTATCGGGTTTTGATTTTTTTTAATCGGCGATAAATGTCGGCGGCTGATCGTCGCATTTCTAGAAATAGCATTGCCCATTCTGTCATTGAGCAGGAGGGTGTGCAAATGACGCTTAACGTTATACTTACATTGATCATTTGCCGAGAGCTCCGTTTGGATCTTATTATGTGAATTTAGCCCCGCCCTCCGATGCTCACATCCGCCCCTCTTTGCGCTACCATCCTCAGAAGCCGTTGACGGCTCTAATAGTGACGGATCGATCCCCGCAATATTATTTTATTTTTCCTTTTTCATTTGTTTTGCGGAAAAAAAGAAAAGGGAGTACAAGTAAGCTTCACTGCACACACCCGTCCTCAGCAATCGCCATCAAATCTCTTCAACACATAATCCTGTTTCAAGCTTTTGTAAGGGCTTGTGCTAACGGTAGCTAGTTCACGATTATTGCTAATAACTCTTCGATACAACCTCGAGACCAGTCGGGACAAGACCAGGTTAGTAGATGCGCCAGAGCTCAAAATAGCGCAATAAATACGTTAGGTCTTATTAAAGAACTGTTTATAATCATATTGTTGAGGTCCAGCTGTCCTGATTTTTATCGGTCGGTGCTAATGTTAGCATGCTAACGGCGTATTTTATGTGTGCTCCACATCCCGGTGACCATGTATAATATTTGGTTTTTATCTTGTTCTCTAATATTTATTATAGATAACCAATTATTTGGGAAATGTATATGCCCATGTCGGGGTAGTTTGCCAAGCCGTAAGACATTTAAAGCGCTTGTAACAGTTAGTTACGGAGTCTGCATGTCACAGGTGGCTTGGCATTTTGTAAAATGGTAAAGATCTGGTGGACTTGTCTTGCTGAGCATGTACTAAAGCATACTTCAGAGTCCTTAAATCAGGATTCCAGATGCAATATGTGTCGTTAAATCGTCTCAAATCATGATGCTAATGTGCTTGTTGCCCTGGCCTCACTTCGCCGCCATTTTGTTTTGTTCTCGCCATCAAATCTTTCAGTCAAATCCGCAGTATTAATTATACGGCTCGTTTCTTTTAATGTGCTATGTTTTTCATCATCCGGTTTATCCGTCATATGCCTTGCATTATTGCATTCGATTTAAATGATATCTAACGGGAGGTGATGTATATTATGAAACAGGTCTGCCCCCTCCTCCCTGTAGGAAACATGGAGGCCTTGGTTATAAGAAACAGGTATATCAGCATACGTTATTTATGTTCAGATATCGGGCTGTATGTGTGGTTAGATGAACAACATATGTTGTTTGGTGAAACCCTACTCTGTGTCATCACAGTCAATTGGCAAAGCGTGTAAAATAATCTCTGCGCAGCTCCGGTTCGGCCAGATCTGCTTCATGTTGTGTAGGGATTATTTTAAAAGATTTGCGAATTGACCTCGCCGCTTTTCCTAATCTGAATTTCTGGATCTGGCCCGAACAATAAGATGTATGTTCAGTATATGAGCTTTTGTGTTCATTTGTTAAAAAGAGAATCCGTATAAAGGTTGATCGAAGTGTTTGCTGGTCACTAACGGATAATTATGCGATTTTAAAATGAACGTATCTGTTGTCTCTCTGCAATATTAAAGCTATGGTATTGTCTCTTAATGACATTTACCACGGTGTTCATAGTTTCCACACATATACAGCTCAGTTATTGTTGTTTTTGTAAACAAAGTATTACTTTTTAAAGGGATCTTCTTAAAACCGGTAAATAGGTTTGTTGTTTATTTTTATCTGTTTATTTTTAGTGGTGGGGATCGTGGGGGGTGATGTCAAGTTGCCACACTAGTGTAATGAAATTAACTGTAGTAACTGGCGAAAGCTACGGTTGCCATGGTAACTTTTTTGGTAACGTAATTATTTGGCTTTAGGTTTGCCTGACTTTTAGCTTTTTGGTATGGTTTTTTTTATCATAATATTATGTTGACGTTTTTTGTGATTTTATTAGTAGCCGTGTTGAACAAATATGCGATATCTGTAAAACAGTTTTGAGAAATAAACAGATGCAGCAATGATCTGTTTATCTTCTGTGTTTACTATAGTATGACTTGTGATATGTGTAGTGGTGTATTTGTTATGTTGTCTTTAGGGCTGTCACGATTATTAAATAATCGTCTCATCGCGATTGTTTGACCTCATCGCGATGGTTTCAATCATTGCAACTATTGCACATCTCTATAGAAGACACTAGGGGGAGCTGTAGTGCATATTGCATATTTTAGTGTATATATTGTTACTAAAGCATGGTAATACTTGTAAAATGTACCACCACAACACAATCATTTAAAAAAAACTAAACTAAAACATATACAAATTACATGCAGTGCAATTTAATATTATTTAAGCAAGTCTCAGTGTGAAAACCAGTCTACCAAAATTTCATTAACAAAGAAGTAAAATTTTATTGTAGTCTTGCAAGTGAGAAAAAAACTGACTAGAAGCTTTTCTATGACTGATAGGGTGGCTTCAATTCACACCTGATCAATTTACAAGTATTTGGCGGTTGTATTATTGACAGGTAAAAGCCTAAACCTTAAGTATGATGACCCCATTTTTTCCGATGTATTTCCAAGAAAAAAACATAGTCTTGTATCAGAACAATATGGTCGTTTCAATCGCTGAATCAAAAATGTATGAGAATTAAATGTCAAAGCTCAAAAACAGACAATTAATCGTCATAATCGCAATGATTTATTAGACAATTAATCGTCAGTCAAATTTCATAATCGTGACCGCCCTAGTTGTCTTTAGGTTGTTTTTAGGTCCCCGTGAACCGGAAGTTGTGCACGTTTTTACTTCCTTGTTTTGAAGCATTTGTGAAATAAATAAATTTTTAATGAGAAGAATAGTGGGCGTGGCTTTTGTCTTTCTCTGCGATTTGATTTGATGTATAAAACAGCCGTTGCATTTTGAAATGGAACTGGCAGCAGACTGACAGTTGAAGGGGAGGAGTTAACGGATGCTCCGCCCAAGCCGTCTAGCGTCATCTAAGATGGATAGTCAATACAGGACGGAAGTGCAATTTCAGATTTTATCTGAAAATTATGAGGGCACACGATTTTTAAAAGGAGAATGAGCCACATTGAAAAACTATTTACAATAAAAGCTGCAATATTTCATGAAAAAATAGGCATTGTAATTTTTAATTCAACTCTGACTTAAATGTTTGTTTTAAGGCTTACAACGTGTTGTATCTTTATATCATAGCCTGCGACACAAAGCCATAGTTTTTGGTTCCACATTAACTGGAGTCCATAGCCTCTGTTTGTATTAAAAATCAGTTTGAGACATCATGTGTTGAGCAAATGTATGTAAGTAGATTTTACAGGCCAGCAGTAAACATTGCCCTGGTGTTGCCATGGATGCAACCCCTCTCAAAGCAGAAACAGAGGAACATAATTTATAATGCATCACCATGGTAACCCCAGTCTTGCATGGTCTTTTTAATTTCTCTGTGTGCTAAAGTCATGAATGATCGCAGTGCTGTTTTTATTAATAATATTTTCATATGACAGTCAACTCAAGTCTGTGAGGAGGCAAGAAAGCAGAATGAATATAGGCCAGTTGTGAAAAGCGCAGTTAGCTATGAACAACTAGACACTTACCAATAAAGAGTAACAGTATTACTCTGTCACCAGTTTTGTCTCTTCCTGCATATTTCCACCTGCATATGTACTTGCTAAGGTGATACTATTCTAATAAAATGACTTGCTTACCTTAGTGCCCTCAGTGGCTCTAGGCGCGTGACATAAAATGCTCGATTCTTATTGGGCGGTCTGTTTTGTCGCTTTGCGAATGGGAAAAGATTCGTCGCACTAGACGAAAAAAAAAACCTTCGCATTTTCGCCGCGCGGATATTCGCGGTCTATATGAAAGGCTTCATAAGAATCCCGACTGGACAAGTAACTTGAAAAAGAAAAAAACAACAACAACAGTGCGACATATATGTAGAATAATAAGAATACGTGCATTAGACAGAGCTGTGTGTAGTGCGTTTGTCGTGGTGGTGCTTGTTTGTGTGTGACAATAATCAATGGCGCATCGCACTGAGTCCATGTAACTACATGTGGACGCGGAATCGTTATTTAAATGTCATCTGGCTGTTCTGCGTGTCTGAGTGAATTACGTGCACAGTATAACATACAACACGAGTGATGGTCGAGTATTTTATCTGCGTCTGCACTGTATGAGGATATGAACACATGAACTTCCTCTCCAGAGTTGCTCGTAGAGTTTATTTTGCGAGCGTTCTACTGTTTGAGTGAAGCTATCTGCAAACAAGCGTCTTCCCGAAGACCCGTCAAAATAAAAGTCCCGTTAAATTGAACACTCAGACAAAAAATACTGTGGTGTACTATAGTATTTGCTTTTGAAAATTGTAGTGCCCTTGTAGTGAATTGATAAACACTGTATACTATAGTAAAGTTCAAAGTCACTATAGTATCTAAGAATTTTACTGCAGTTTACTATAGTATACTACAGTAATTTATGTGGACAAATATACCACTATTGTATAGTTAAAAAGGAAAAATACACAACTGAGAAATATTCAAACAAATTTAGGTAATCTAAAAATGATACGGCCCTAATTTATTCATCTGTATGTAACATTAATGTCTTTTGTCAGTTACCTGTCTATTCATGATGAACTGCACTTGCATATTTTTTTTTAATGATGACAACAGACCTGTGCTACCAAACTTAAACCTTTCTAGCACCAGTGCTATGTGCAAAAAAAGTTAACCTACACAGGGCTCTAGAGTGCGACCTTATTTCTCAATGGTGCGACTAAGAAAAATCTGAGGTCGCACCGGTGCGACCAGCCGTTCGAGGGAGAAAAAAAAAGTCGTCTCCGCGAATCTGAAAGTCTCCCTGTGATTCAACAGCAGACACACATTAGGCCCATATCGTGGTCTAAACCAATCAGAGATAGTGAAGGGCGACCCCCCCCTCTGATTGGCCGTGGTCCAGATTTTCCTGTACGTGTGTGTGCCAGAGGTCGCGTTAAACGAAAATTCTCTGTCATTGACAGATTTTTTTACCAGTGACGGAAAAATCTGGAGGCCGTCCGTCATTTTGACGGATTACAATGAGGGCAATTTGTAACTCCCCGTTTCCCTTCATTAGAGCGTGATATGCTCGCGAAGGGACGTGCGTGTTTTCACATGTCATTGTTACTGACTAGACATATGTGATGCGATCTGGGAAAACCAGTCGGATGTCGCGCTGGGACGCCTATCAAAGTAAACCACATAACATGAAGAATGAAGGAGTATCAATGCACATTTCCCACCAGTCCTGTGTAAACTACGGCATGCAAAGTTTTTTATACAATGTTTTCGTGAGATGACAGAATCCCCGTATGCAGCACCGGGAGTTATCCGATCGCAAAACATACAAGGGACGATCAAAAGTCCTGACACTATGCACATGATTAACCAGGTAAAACTTGCTTCACTGCTTATTAGTTGTTGTCCGTAATGTTTGCTAGTTTCCTTGTGTAGTGATAATGGCAGAGCTCTCGTTCTTTAAGTGTGCCCGCACCATTTTCCTTACTTTCGTTTTATTCAAACGGTTTTGTACAGTATTTTACAAAATAGTACAGACTTCAACACTAGGAAATGTTTTTTTATTAAATTGTTATTAGAGTAAGTCTTTTACTACTCTAAAGTGACTTTTACTTGTGATACTGGACTGTTGTGCTTTTATTTTCATCACTTAACTTTAAACCCGTTTTCCTCCAAATTCCGTTCCTGAAAATCATAGCACAAGGTATGAGCAAAATAAAAACTGATTTGGAAAGGGCTTGAATATGGTATCAAAAACTGTAATATATAAATTTGCACCATGTGTTGGGTTTTCCCAGATCGAATCACATATGTACATAAACATTAAAACATTAAATATATAAATGAATATAAACAACAACGGCTTTATTGGGCATTCAGTTGTATTAAAATACAACAAGTTCCGAGACGCAAGTACAGCGTGATGACGTCACGAACATACTAATTACCACCTAACGCCACCTTGCACCATAGTGACGGGTATTAATAGATTATGACGGATTTTTTACGAGCCTGTCAGTCAAAATAACGGACAATAAAAAAGTCTAGCGCAACCTCTGGTGTGTACGTGTGAAAATGCGTGCGCTGCAGTCAGACAGAGAGGGGAGGAGCGTATAGGCCCGTCAGTTAAACAGAGTGGATGTAGCGCGGATGATGAGAGAAGATGAAAAGAACGATTGACAACTGTTTTGTGAATAATGTTAAGTTAAGGCCTGACCCGTCCGAAAATCATAAGCAATGCTCTGACACGGCGCCATCAACCTCCCAGGTTATGTCAAGCCCTGGTCCATTTATCTTGAGATGTTTTAAGTAAGTTTCAGTTCAGTGAAGCACTTTAAGCACCAACACTTTTTCAGTAAGTTACCTTTCTTGTAGAATTGTGCTTCAAATAAAGAACTTTATGTTGACCAGATTGTTAGTTAATCATTTACAATGTCAAGTCAATTTTGCCTATATGGACAGCGATTTTAAAAAAGTGAACTGGTAAAACTGCGGTGTTAAATGTGATGGGGTCGAAAATTTGGGTGCACCTAACTTTTGTGCTGGTGCTTAGGCGCACCAGTGCAACCAGTGCAAAAAGTTAGTCTAGAGCCCTGCTACAGCCTTGACACTAATAATAATTACTGCTTGCCTTTGTTTTATAGCAGTCACGAAGAGTAGGCCTATAACCAAATTCAGGCGGCCAAAGCGGACACTAGTTAAAATGCTTAGAAGCAAACTTTACCAATCTAGATCCGGAACAATTATATTGAGAATTCAAATGAAATATATTTTTTTTATTGTTGGACAAGTAATTTTTGTACTCGGACAAGTGAATGACAAGTTAACTTGTCCGAAGGACAACCACATGACAATGCTTAATGTCAAGCCCTGTGAAAAGGCACACTCACTGAAGTGACCGGGCTATGCCCCCTTGTTTTTTTCTACGGGCTCAGTGCTGGCGCTTATTTTTTTCCCATGCAGCTTATAATTGCGACCAAAGCACCTTGGTTGAAAAAACGCTGTCCAGCGCCTGGCGCTTTTAGCTGCGTAAAAACGCCCGGTGGATAGACAGCATATATCGGTATCGGCATTGGCATATCGGATATTGGCAAAAATCCAATATCGTGGATCACTAATTATATGTTTACAAGGCTGCAAGTTCAACAAATCAGTCAATAGACTGTTTCATTGGACGTACACGCCCGGACTCCAGTGAAGTGAAAAGTGAAAGTGACCTATTTGTCAGGTATGGTGATCCATACTCGAAATGTGACCTCTGCATTTAACCCATCTAGTGAGTAGTGAACACGCACAGCAAGTCGTGAAAACACGTACACCCAGAGCAGTGGGCAGCTATCACTGCTGCACCCTGCCCGGGGAGCAAGTGTAGGTAAGGTGCCTTGCTCAGGGGCATCTCAGTCGTTACCTGCCGGCCCTGAGAATCGAACCGGCAACCTTCTGGTCACGAGTCCGACTCTCTAACTATTAGACCACGACTTAAAGGAACAATACGGCGTTTTTAGGAGAATCTATTGACGGAAATGCAATATAATATACAAAACTATTTCTTCAGAGTTGTATAAAGACCTTACGTAATGAACCATTAAGTTTGTAATACCTTAGAATAAGCTGTTTATATCTACATACAGAGCGGGCCTACGTACATTGAATTCACCACCATGTTTTGTACAGCAGCCCTAAACGGACAAACAACTCTACAACGCACGTTTCCTCTTCCTCTCTGCTGCGGTATCGTGGTGAAACGGATATAAAACATTTAAATAAACATCAGTAAATAATGAAAACTTAAATGATATAAGAAAGCTAAATACTAAATAAAAAAGCTCTTGTTGCAGTAACTTCAGTCAGTGGCGTATTAACCCTTACAGTCCTTAACAATTCCATTTGAAACAAACTGTTTAAACCTACATTGGCTTTCCTATTCAGATTGACATAAAAACTTTATTTTTTCCGACTCGTTGATGTGAAACTTACTTGTTGACATTGTCCAGATTAAAATGTGTACAACTGCACTAAATGCGCATTCAGAAGATGTGCACAGGAGCGCAAATGAATAGATGTCTCTCCGCAATCGCGGCAAAACCTGCACGCGCTCCGACACTAAGCAAGCGGGTCATAGCCAGTTTTGATTTTACGTATCTGTTAATTTCACAACAAGATCCATTGCAAAACCCGCAGAATAACCTGGGTTTTGCCGTGCAGGCCCATGCTCGAACGCACCAACGGAAACGTATGCCAATAATTTCTGTTAATGTAAAATCTTTTAATAAAACCATCCACAACTGAAAGGCTACAACTAGCAATCGTTATCGCAACTCTCATATTTATTACACCTATATTTGTCAGAGTGACGTGCACTACCGCCGGTGGCAGTTCTACGCGGTGGTGCGGTTGTCACGGCCACCTTCACAGCCATAATAATTACCCTGCTGAAAGATTCCTTTTTGTAGTGTGTTTTGGGCATTATTCAAATAGGACTACTGTTGTTCTATTGGTTCCCAACTGCCATATTACATCACACCAGTAGAATCCAAATACCAGTGTACACTATTATAGTTTCCATTAAAACAAATACAACTCCCATTAACCCTTAAATCCATACAATTTTCTATTGTGTTAGTGAATTATTAAAATAGTATATAGATTACATAGGCTGATTTATTCATTTTTTAGTATTTTGTATTTTAGAATCAAGTAGAAAATGTGCTGAATGTTTCATTTTATCCAAGTGAAATTAGCAAAATAGTTTGATAGAATTTACATTTGTTTGAAACACGGAGACAGGCGTGAGTTGACACAGGGTGCGTGCGTGCGTCAAGCCTCGTCCATATTGCCAGATGTGCTTGTGGAGACTTGCGGTGTGGAGCCGGACTCAAGTACTATAAACGAGCATTATGAAACAGGCTGTGTGTGCCCGTCAAGTATAAATGACTAGTCCGGGACACGCGCCGCACAGGGCAGAGATGCGTGAGTATGACACAGGCTGTGTGAGATCTTCTGAATTGGAATTTTCTTTAGTATTTATTTGCCTAATATGATCGATCTGACTCTGCAGACGCCATAATCACACTCTCTCTCTCTCCCGCTTTCTGTTTGTTAGTGTTTTAATGACTGACGTTTATGCAGTTGGGTAGGGCAGTTCTAATTGAACATAACGGATTGTCCCCACTCCCCCGCTGGCCTGCGCTTACATTGTATTTTAAAATCCTCATCCCGAACATGCTTTCACCATCCGCACCCACTGAAAATGACATTGTTACATACAGATGGAAAAGATTAGGGCCATATCATTTTTAGTTCTGTACCATACAGTTACAGCAATGCCAAATTTCATCACACCTTGCCTGGTCTACAGAGAAGAGTTCATATAATAATGTATTGGTCATACCATTTAATGATTTATTGCTTGTCTTTGTTTTTAAGCTCTTTTTCATATAATTCAACAATTGCATTTTAAATCTTAAATTTCTTCTTCGCAATACATCAATACATCAATACAAAAGTTTCAAATTAGTGACTCCCCTTGTCTTTCTTTCACCTGTTTATTTAGTCCACCTGTTCGTTTTGATTCTGTAAGCATAGAAAGGCTTGAAAATGAACACCCTTCACCTCTGCACCGCTTTCTTCCAAGACTTAATTTTCACTTTCTCTCTCTTTCAGTCTCAGGACTCACCATACTCAATGAGCGTACAGCGCAATGTCAGAGCGCTCTGGGCAAACGGCAAAGGGGAAGGATGGAAAAACCAAGTATTCATCTCTCAACCTGTTTGATACCTACAAAGGAAAGAGCCTTGAAGCACAGAAGCCTGTTGGTGAGTAAAAGCTGATTGAATTTGCCTTCTCGCCTACTTGCCTAGTAATTGAGGTCTACATGATTATATTCTGTATTTGTGGTGTGTGTTATATCAAAATGTGACGATGATCCAAAGTTTGAAACGGCTCTTCGGCTTCTCCGTAAGTTTGCGCTGAGCAGCTATTGGTAATCGTGAACCAACACTGTCAAATTTCACTGACCGCTAAATGTATTTTTCATTTGTCTGTCATCGTTTAAGTGGTCAATTTTAAGACGACTCCTAGAAACTAATCCTATTTAACTTTCTGAGCTTTTCGTTTATTTACCCCTCTCCTGTTTGATTTTCTCCTTTTAGTTGCCCCTCGTCATGGCTTACAGTCTCTTGGTAAAGTTGCCTCTGCACGGCGCATGCCCCCCCCTGCCAACTTGCCTAGTTTGAAGGCGGAGAACAAAGGCAACGACCCCAACGTCACGCTCGTTCCCAAAGACGGCACAGGATGGGCAAGCAAGCAGGAACAAGCAGACCCAAAGAGGTGTGGATTGTTCATCTTTCTACACATCTAGAAACCAACTGAGTATTTCAGAATGTTTTTTTCTTTCTAAAACCTCACCAGTGTGGTTCTGTCTTGCCCATTTTAGAGATTCCAGATTCAAGAATCAGCAAGTTTGCTGAGATAAATCAATAGTCATCCTTTTTCACAAGAAGCTCTTGGAGCTTTTCTCAACATCTGGTTTTAATTGGCCTGAAGAAAACTCAGGCAATGATGTCATTATCTTAGGTAGGGATGGGTATCGTTAAGATTCTAATGGTATTACTAGCCTTATCGATACTGCTTATCGGTCCGGTACTTTTTTGATATGAAGATATGTCTTGTGGATAGACCAGCAGAATCAGAAGAAGTGGGTTGGTTTGCCGCAGCTTAAAAAAACATTTCAAAATCTTTATAAGAGAATTTTAATCTAAATAGTTATGTATTTGTGCATGTTTATTTTGTGTATACTGCACTGAATTATTTCTGTTCTCGGTGTTATAATAAATGATTACACATATAGGCAGATTTTTTTTTTAAGTAATTAACTAATAGAAAGTTGATTAAATGTGTAATTTCCTTTCACCCATGTGGAATTATCATTGTTTTAAGGTTATGGAAACCAGTTAGATCGAATTTACAGTTCTTTTAAATAGGGTGAATGGCATTAGCATATATTATATAAAGAATGTCAGAGTTCAAGTAACATCTGTTAGCATTCATGCATACCTGACGTAGATTAGGCATCAAGAGATGAACTAGATTGGGCTAAGCAGTCAAAAACTGTGCATCTCTCTGTCTGTACTTGATGCACTTTTGACAGGTGCTTTGACAGATTACTTGTGTTTACACCCTTACAAGCTAAGTTTTTTTTTGCACTTGTGGCCATGAGCATTGTCACTGTCAGCATCAACTTTGGTGAAGTGTAGCCACACTTTTGAACGTTTAGTTCTCTCCGCCATCGTCGCAAATTAAGAGTGTCTTTCTTCTGTGCGGCTGTTCGTGTGTGTGCGCGCTGTGTAGACAAACTGCGCGAGAGACACGTGACATGCCGCCTTCGCGCGCTCTGTTGGGAATAACGAATATGCATGCGCCTAAGACTAAATTCTTGGTGTTATTGAAAATTTGAAACTGTTGCTGTAAGATAATGTTAATGTAGCAATAACATATAAGACTTTTTTCCTGAAGACCAAAAGCAGAACCGATAAGGGCGGAGCTTATCGGTGCTCCAGTCTTTCACTATTTTGCCCCGTGGCCCGTTTAATAGCGGGTTTTGGTACCCATCCCTAATCTTAGGAGACCTTTCACCCACACATACAAATCACTCTGCCTGCCATCCATGACCATACTGGTTGAGTTATTTCTTATCCTTTTTACATTCTGATCTTTCCTGCAGTACCGATGTATTGTCAGAAGCGCAGCCGGAGTCGCAGCAGCCTGTGGTCTCACAGACATCTGCACCGAGCGTGCCGAGAACACCCCCAGCTCAAGAGGTGCCACCACACAAACATGATACACAGTCTGACATAATCAAACCTGCACCATAAAGCTTTAGTTTTTCAATGATACATCAGAAAATGGGTTAAAAACTGTGAATATTTGGGTTTAAATGTGCAAGAAAAAGATGTTTCAAAGACTTGACACTGCAGTATGTCTTCTAGGCCCCGACTCCAGCTCTAGCCGTAGGGCCAAAGTCCTGGGCTCAGGCCAGTGTTACACATGGGGTGCAAGGAGATGGTGAGTTATTATACTGTTTCCACACCTCAGTGTGGAAAACTGTTCTTTCAATACAGCTTAGTATTGGAAATATAACACAGCAATGTAACTAACCTACACAGTTATTAAAGGGATACTTCACCCAAAAATGAAAAATCTGTCTTCATTTACTCACCTTCGAGTTGTTCCAAATCTGTATAAAATTCTTTGTTCTGGTGAACACAGAGAAAGATATTTGTGACCCTGGATCACAAAACCAGTCATAAGTAGCACGGGAACATTTTTAGTAAAAGACAAAAATACATTGTATGGGTCAAAATTATTGAGTTTTCTTTTATCCCCAAAATCATTAGGATATTAAAGGCGGGGTATCCGATTTCTGAATTACGCTCGTTTAGACAAAGTCAGACCGCGTACCAAAACAACCTTGTAGCCAATCAGCAGTAAGGTGCACAATGCACAGGACGGACAATAGTTGAGCCGAGCGCTGGCAAAAGCATAAGATGGGGGGTGTGTTTGTTTTGGTGATTTGAAGATCAACAACGGCTAAGAGAAATCGGACACCCCGCCTTTAAGTAAAGGTCATGTTCCAAGAAGACATTTTGTAAATTTCCTACCTTAAATGTATAAAAACTTTATTTTTGTGAATGGATGGCCTGCCACAGTGCCCCTGATTAACAACTTCAAAGGCAATTTTCTCAGTATTTTCATTTTTGTGCACTCTCAGATTCCTGAGTTTTAAACGGTTGTATCTCTGCCAGATATTGTCCTATTCTAACAACTCATACGTCAATAGAAATCTGATTTATTCAGCTTTCAGATTATGTAAAAATCTCAATTTCTAATAATTGACCCATAAGACTGGTTTTGTTGTCCAGGGTCACATTTGGAAGAATGCTTATAACCAGACATATTTTGCCCCCCATTGACTTCCATAGTAGGAAAAAATACAATGGTAGTCAAAAGTGCCCCAGAACTGTTTGCTTTCCTAAATTCTCCAAAATGTCTTTTGTGTACAACAGAACAAAAAAAGATAAAATAATTTTTCCTACTATGGGGGAAAAATCTGTCTGGTTATAAGCATTCTTCCAAATATCTTTCTCTGTGTTCATCAGAACAAAGACATTTCTACAGATTTGGAACAACTTGAAGGTGAGTAAATGATTACAGAATTTTCATTTTTGTCGTAAATACTGTCGCTGTATAAGCTTCCCCGTGGGCAGCGCAATGCTCATGAATTTGTTGACTAAACTGATGGAACAGAAACAATTGAACAAATGCAGAAACGTCGTTTGGAAACTCTTCCCAGACAGGGATGGGCGGGGCTGTGTGTACCGACCCGAACACAGAACTTACAGAGTGTGGGTAGCAGCGGGAGTAGAATTCTACCACTAAAATAATTTTAGAGACATTATTTTAAGGTAAAAAAAACTACAAAGTGTTGCTTTAACAACAAATACTACATATTACATGGGGCATCTGTAAGGTTAAAAGGGCAAAGGCATTAAATCAGAACTTAATTGAGTAAATTATAAATAAGATTAGTAAATATACAAATAACAAAATGCTCTGGTTTATTTAATTGAATGGAAAATAATTAAGGTCCATCTATAAAAACAAATAAAAAAGCATGAACTGCTGTGCAAATTAACTAGTTTTAATCCAGTTCATTGAAATCAACCATGAAGTACTACTCGTATATCACCTCCCTGGGTATTTTTTTTACAGGTGGAAAGGGATCAAACCAACAGTCGCCATTCTCTCGCGAGGAATTTCCCACCCTGCAGGCGGCTGGAGACCAGGACAAAGCTGGCAAAGAACAGGCCACTGCAGATCAGTGGTATGGGCCCGGACCAAGCCTCCGCCCCCAAAGTATGCTTGCCCTACTGTTCTTTCAGCTATTTGTATAAATGTCCTCTCATCCTTCTGATTGATGCTGATATACATATATTTAGCAACTAATAAACAACCATCTTTGTTTTCCAGACGTAACGAGTTGGCGGGATGGTGGGGGTCGGGCATTGGCACCCACCCTGGCTGGGGAGGGTGTGGCGGAGGGCGGTGCTGGGGGAACCATAGTGATGGAGGGTGCTTCTGGGGCCCCTCCTGTCCCACAGCAGAATGCGTCCTCCCTTGGGCAGCCTAGAAACCCCCCAACCAGTAACCCCGCACTTCCCCTTCCCCAGCCACCAATTGGCCCGCAGTTCCAGGCTTACAGAGGGATCATGCCTCCATTCGTATGTTTGAATGTTTTGCTTTAGTATTTTTATTAAAGGCATAATTACTTTCACACTTGCTGATTGTGTAACAGATCTATGTATCTTTTTAGAAGGCAGTGATAGGGCTGTGCAAAACGGTTTTGAATAGTTTGGCCATGTTAAGTTAGGCTGATTTAGCATCATGTCCACCAAGTTTTCTTAGGTTAGAAATAGTTTTTGGCGGTTGCTGATGTACAGGGTCATTCATACGTGGTCATTCACATGCACCCATGTGACATTTCTTTCCTGTCTGTCTTTGTAGATGTATCCACCATACCTGCCCTTCCCACCCCCTTATGGTCCACAGGGACCCTACAGGTTCCCGCCCCCAAATGAGGCCCCCAGGTAAGAGGAATATGCAGTGTATATAGTTTTTTATTGGAAAGGTATTTTCCATGTAATCAAACAGGAAAATTGTAAGTGTTTTACACAGTGCTGCAGTGATTATTATAAATGATTTATCCGTGCACACCGTTCTTTTTTTCTAAATTAATTTGCACTTGTAATCTTAAATCAAAAATATTAAACTCCTCTAGCCCTCTCAACAACAACTCTTCACCACATGACGTCAGCAACAAAAAAGAGGTAGGACTATACTGACTGTCCAATGGCCAGGCATTTTTAGCCCTCCCGTCCAGGCCCAACTTGCAACAAACCAATCAAAAAGGCAAAGGCAAAATAAAGCTCTGCCCTAAATTTGTTTCAAATTTCAGAAGCCATTTTACTCGGGTATACGTCACGACGATACGAAAAAGAAGTAAATCGCAACTTTTGTTTCATGGTGACTTTAAATTCACTGTAGCCACCTAGTGGGTGTTCTCAACCCCCGCTGATTTGTTTCCCTTTTGACAGGTTTTCTCGGTCACAGAGTGGAGCAGGACCAGATGGGCGGCCCCCTGGAGGACCCCGGGGTGAGGTGGTGAAACGCCCCTCCATCCTCAAGCAGGATGACCTAAAGGAGCTGGATGAGCTGGATCATGATGGAGATGAGGGCTGGGCTGGTAAGCAAACTTCTGTATTATTCTGGCACAGTTGGACAGAGTAGGACATTTTATTTGAGCTGAATCGTTTTTAGACCCTTTGCTGTCATTCATGTTGCTGTTTCCTGGTCTATTGGAATTGATCCAGTTGATAGGAAGATATTTTATGTGATGGGTTGCTCTGTTTTTAGGGGCACAGGAGGAAATTGACTACTCTGCAAAGCTGAAGTTCAGTGATGATGAAGGAGAAGATGACGGAGAGGAGGAAAGGACTGAAAACAAAAATGGAGCCCAGTAAGTTTAAAATCTTCTGCTTTCAGTTTATAACTGCTTTTTAAATTCACTCTCTATAGTTTTTATATACACTAAATTCTTGTATTTTTTGCTGTATCAGTGAGTCAAGGGATCTGCAGAGATCCCAAGATGGACCCAAGATGGTGGTTTCACGTTCCCGTGCATCTGACAGTGGAGGGGAGTCACGACGCACTCCTCCTTCCAGTGCTGATGATTGCTCCGTGCCCCCCTCCAGCAAGCCAGGCTGGGCCGAGGAGGGAGGAAATAGCTGGAGCAGTCAGACAAACACAGGATCTTATCAGGTAAGAAACTCCACATGACTGCAAGCCTTCAGTGCACCACCGGCTTGTGGAAGCTCATATACAGTCACTGTGAGGACAGGAACATGCTTGTGGCATTTCCTGGATGACTCGCTGAGTGATGCGTGTACCCATATGCAGGGGCGTAGGCCTGGACTGGGTGGTCCAAGGGAACAGCCCTCCCCCCCACCAGGGCCACATCTTGGACAAGGGCCCTACTTCTACTACCGACAGGTACATGGGGAAAGGGTCCAAGATGTAGGACAACAGTGAAATCAGGCACTAACAGGAGCATGTTGGTGATAATGGCGTGTTGGTTTGTTTGGATTAGTTACAAGTTAGCTTTCCTGTGGCTCAGTGGTTAGAGCATGGCGCTAGCAACGCCAAGGTCATGGCTTCGATCGCAGGGGATTGCACATAGAAACAAATGTATAATACAATGCAATGTAAGTCGCTTTGGATAAAAGCGTCTGCCAAATGCGTAAATGTAAGTGTAACAAGTTTCTTGACGTCTTCCAACAGGATCGGGCTTCGAATCAGTCTGTGATCTCCGGCCTCACTCTGGCCCCACAGAAGCCAAGCAGTGCTCAAGCACAGCAGCAGGCAGGGACAGGACCTGGTGGGCCAACTCCCCCTCCCTCTAGTGCCTTGCATCCCCAGCAACAGGGAGAGGATGAGGACGAGACGTGGCGGCAACGCCGGAAGCAGTCGTCGACAGAGATTTCCGCTGCGGTCGAGCGTGCTCGACGCCGCCGTGAAGAGGAGGAACGAAGGATGCAGGAGGAGCGGCGTGCTGCCTGTGCAGAGAAGCTGAAGAGACTTGATGAAAAACAGCAGCAGCAACAGACCATTAAACCCAGCTCCCCCTGTGACGCTCCTGCCAACAGCCCCAGTCCTTCCTTGTCTGCGACTGCCTCATCTCCTAATCTCAGTCAGCCACCATCCCCCTGTGTGGATCCAGAAGAAGCACCTCTTGCATCCCCTCAGACAACTGGTACAACTCTGGGGCTTAACATAAATAACAGACAGAGGGCTGGCAGCAACAGCAGCCATGATTCCATCACAGGTTAGTTATTTAGAATTCTCACAGTATATTTTCTCACATTCTTGGTTATTAAAATACGATTTAAGAAGGCATGAATTAATGTATATTAATTTAATTCAGTGTTCTTGATTTGTAATGTGTTTGTGATTTCCCTTTTTATTTAGAGTCACAACAGGCTGTGCAGCCTCAAGCCACCCAGCATTTACAATCCCTTGATGTCTCTGTGCCTGGGGATGGCAAGGAGGAACCTGTAGTGAGTGGGCCACACATCCGCAGCACTAAAGGTGCAGATGACACATTGAAGGTGGAGAGTGTTAGTGGAACAGGACGGCAGGGTAGCGGTCCATCTGGGCAGGGCTTTTCCAAGTATCAGAAATCGCTTCCTCCTCGTTTTCAGAGGCAACAACAGGTCAGTGTTCCACACCAAGTATGCACTGTATGTGTTTTTGTTCAATTGTTTTATACCCAATATGCTGGTATTGACAATAACCATGATATCAATAAGCGTTGACTGATATATTCACATTCATATTATAGTGAATTCCTTTGGCCACAATGAAATGAAAATCTGATACCGTGTAGGTCCCTTATATCAATAGAAAGAATATCATTTGTATATTTTTTCTTTAATATCCAAAAAAAATGAACAATTCTATCCTTAGGTACTGAGATTTCAATGTAACACAAAAGCAGACCTGCCAAGTAGCAGGTACGCATTTTGACCTCAAAGTACGCTGGTACGATTTGTCACTCTAAACTACGCAAAAACCTGATGATGCCTCTGCTGCGTGCAGTACTCAAAACAAGCAACAGAAAAAAGAAGAATATGTCCAATCATAGCACTGAGTTCTTCCCCCAAATAGAAAGCGGCGATGATTGACACGTCCTATGACCTATCAATCAATAACAAGAGTCAGCAAATCGGCAGAACCACAAAATCCCACGTGATCCCCTTCCACCCACACGTTCTGACGCATTGTTTTAAACGAAGAGTCAAGACGTCTTCTGAGCTCTAAGGTAAACGGATCGGGTGGATGTGGAAAGTTGAAATGTTGAATTAGCTTAATCCTATGCAGTCGATGATCTCGCGGGCTCATTTGATAACGTGCACTTGCCCGCAAGATGCGCTAACATTATTTCTGATTTATAAATGAGCGCTCACGAAAAGTTATCATGATTTTACCAAGTACCATACGCGCCGATTGCGCTGGTGGATTCTCACACTCAATAACGTGCACTTATATCTGCGAGAGAGCATCAAGTTTTAAAGCGAATCCGCCTGACAGCGGAGCGCATTGAATGCGCTCTGCAAAATCGAGCTCTCGATAATTGTCAATAAAATAAAACGTCATATGCAAACTTTTGAGATTAATAATTATAAACGTGAATAAATAAGTAAAGTAGATTATGGCAGGCTGGCAAAAAATGTAAGTGCATGTGTGCAGCGTAGACAGTTACAAAGAGGTGTTTGTTTGTGCGTGTGCGTGCATGTGGCTGGAATGGGGACTAACTGCCACATGGAAAACTTGTGATGCTCTGCTCAGAAAGGCCAAATCAGCGACCTATGAAACAAAGCAGTCAAGAGCAAGTGCCACTGCAAGTAAATGTGATTGATATACATCAAGGGTATCTCACTGAAGATTATTTACACACACAATATACACAAATCTTTCCTAAATTTAAATACATTTGTTCAATAAGAAAAGTTATTTTCAAAAATGTGACAGTGATGCTTTTTTCACAACCAATATGTTAAAAACCTGTGTTCTGTCTCTTCGGCTGATGGTACTCAAAAAAAATATTCCAGGGTTGGCAGGTTTGCAAAAGCATATAAAATCATCTTATTTGTTAACAGGAGCAACTTCTCAAACAGCAGCAGCAGTGGCAGCAACAACAGCAACATAACCAGGTCGCCCAAAATCAGCTTCAGTCTCAGCCTCAGAATCAGCAGGGCCCCTCTCCAGGGACCACACCACAATCTGGGCCCAAACAGCCAACACTTTACCCCGCTGGCTCAATGGGACGTCCACCACCTTTGCCCATGAACTTTGATCCTCGCTGGATGATGATGTCCTATATCGACCCCCGTATGATGCAGGGACGTCCTGCACCCATGGATTACTACCCTCCCAGCATGCATCCCTCTGGTTAGTAATGAATGAAATAGTTTGTAAATAGTAGGAAGTTTTGATGTCCAGCGAAGGTAAGATAAGAGTTTTTTATTTCAGGGATGATGAATCGGGAGCGTTCTGATTCAGGTGGCTCTGGCTCAGACCAGTTTGATAGGCAGCAGCATGGTCCCTCTCATCCTCACCGTGGCACACCCCCCATGGACCCTAAACTGGCTTGGGGACCAGATGTTTTTCCAGGGGGTACTGAGGGCCGGGGTCTAAGCTCCCCCCTACGGCAGAAAGGTGCGGAAGAGGAGGATGCTGGCAAAGGTCAAAGGTAAAAGGGAGCATTTGTCAAAATAAAAAAGTTTAAATTATGAAGTAATTTAATTGCATGTTCATGACTCATTTCTGTTTTTTTTTAAACTTTTAGAAGCGACACTCCTCCAGTGCGTATGCGAGAGGGAGGTACAACCCCCATTCAGCCCCTGAGCATGGCTCCCAGCTCTCCATCTGGTTCATCTAACCAAACCCCACCACCTCTCGGGATTCAAATTGGGAGCCAGGGTGCTAGCCACCATTCCCACCATCAGCCCTTCATGGGTGGACGTGGAGGCTACAGCAACTATCCTGACAATGGATCCAGAATGGGCTCTCACCTGCAGCAGAGGGCAGGTAGTGGAGGTACACTGCATGGTTTTGGCCATCCCGAGGGTGGTCAGCAAATTTGGGGGACTCCTCATCCCCATTATGACCGTAATGGCCGTACTGATCACCCAGCCTTAGAGAACAACTCACACCTTCAACACCACGGTCCTCCCCCTCCTCATTTCTCCCTTCATCCTCACAAGCACGAGAATGGCAGAGAGAGAGAAAAAGGAGGAGAGGCCAAAAAAAGCGACCCTTCACCTCCACTGCATCAGCCGTCCCTCTCCTCTTCTTGCTCCTCTTCATCATCATCTTCCTCAGCCAGAGAAGATCCCAGTGGAAAGCAGCCTCTACAAAATCAGGCCCCAACCAAAGACACTGGACCTGCTCACGCTCCAGGTAGGAAACAGGACAAAATTGGAAACACGCACAATCAGCCTCAACAGAATTCTATGCAGCACCACCACCCTAAAACCAGTTCTCGCAGCCGGGAACACAAAACGGAGACACATTGGGGCCCAAGGCCTGGAAGTAGTAACGCAAGTGGTGGCTCAGCCCAAAATAAGAAGGCAGGCTCTGGAATGAGTGCGAAAACCGAAGAACCCACAAATCAAGTGGCTGAGAACAAATCCTCTACTCAGTCTGGAGATAGTATCACAGTCAAGCGCGCAGGTCCTATTAAGAGACCAGTGCTTAAAGAGATGAAACGAGAAGGTTGTGAAGGAGAGGGAGGCGAAAAGGCCACTGGAGGCTCTGGTAAAGCTAAAGAACAAGATGGTTGCCAGACCACAACCAAACAAGAGTCAACTCCTGGGGCTCAGGCCTCCTCTGCACCCAGTGGGAAAGATGATGCAACTGGATCCAATAAACCCAGAACTGGCGGAAAGGAACGAGGTAATGCTGGGGGTACAGGTAAAGGGTCCAAAAATGGAGAAAACACTGTCCAAAGTTCAGGCTATTCAGCTCCTCAATTCAGAAAGGATAGAGAGCGATCTCCTGAAAGAGGAAGCACAACTTACCATACGTCTTCATCCAGAGGTAATCGGTCAGGCCGTGGCAGGGGAGAGTTCTACGGGCGAGGAAGAGGCTACAGAGGCACTTACACCGGCAATGGAGGTGGTGGCGGCCGTGGGAAAGCAGGTGGCAGAAGCAGCAGGGACTATAGGTCAGTTCCCAACAGCGGCTACCACCATGGACCTTCTAATCAAGAACACAAGCGAGAGCCATCTTCTGGCAGCGGTAGGCACGGGGGCTCTCAGCTGAATCCAGGGCGTGCTAGAAACCGCAGTGAAACCCGAAGCGAAGGCTCAGAATATGAAGAGGTGCCAAAACGGAGACGGCAGCGAGGATCTGAAACGGGCAGCGAGAGTGCTGGCAGTGATGTCGCTCATTCTGACAAAGAAGACCGTAAGCCTAATACCAAGGCTGGCACCGGAGGAGAGAACCCTGCAACAGGCCCATCAGCTTCTTCAGTTCTAACAAGAAACTCCCAAACTAGAGTCTTCACACCAAGGGGTGTGCCATCAAGACGTGGCAGAGGTGGAGGCGGTGCTGGAGGTGGTCTCCATAGAGGTGGAGATGGTGGTGGTCCTGGAGTGTCTTCTGCATACAGATCTGGACCTAGCTCTGCTTCTCACGGCTGGTCTGCAAAATCTACAGCTGCGCGGAAGCAACAGACGTCTTCGCATCCATCCCCTCCTAAAGATTCAGGTCGTGGAGCAAATGGTGACAAGAAGAAAGCAGCTGACCAACATCAGCCTCAGAGTCAAAGTGTAAATCCGTCAGCACCCAATCCCGCTGTGCCTACTACAGTCCAACATGGGTCCACAGAGAACGGAAGTGTCGGGACCCCAGTGTCCTCAAGTAACGTTCCACCGAATACCACTGGCTCTGTTAACCAAACACTTCCTCCGACTGCCCCAGATGGACGAGGTTTTCCTAACAGGGAATTTGAGCGCCCTCCTCGCCGTAGGCGCCACGGACGATCCCAACATCAGCAGGACAAGCCTCCTCGATTCCGGAGGCTGAAGCAAGAGCGAGAGAATGCAGCACGTATCAATGGAAGCAGTGGAATTATCGAAGTCATTGCTGGACATCAGCAGTCTGCTTCATCATTGCAGAATTCCCTGCAAGAAACGAATAGCACTCCCAACGCATCTGCCACCGTTGTTGCAAATGCAAACCACATCTCTGCGACCTCTAATAATAATACCAGTCACCTTGGGGGTGGTAATCACAATTTGAATAGTCACCACCACCATCATCACTACCAGGGCAACTCCCAGTCGCACCCTCAGCACCATCATAACCACAACCCAGCGGGAGGGGCTAAATCCCCAGATGTCTCGAACCAGAACTCTGACCATGCAAACGAGGAATGGGAAACTGCCTCCGAAAGCAGCGATTTCACTGAGTTTCGAGAGAGAAAGGGTGGAGGAGGTAGTAAATCTTACTCCTCCCACCATCACCACCACCATCATCATGCACCAGGAAGAGGTGGTGGAGGCGGAGGAGGTGCTGAAAGAGAGATGACAGCTAAAGAATTAGCCACAAACAAGAGAAGCTTCTCCAGTCAGCGCCCTGGAATGGAGAGGCAGAACAGAAGAGTAAATACCGGTGGTGGCGGAGGAAGAGGCCCCAGGGGTCCGCCCAGTGGTGGCGGGGCTATGGGTGGAGCTGGCAACAGCGGGGCCAATCGTGGTGAGAGGCGTGGCAACTGGCCCTCTCCTAAGAACAAGAAGTGAGTTTTTTTGTTTGGAAATGTTTAAAATCATCCCTAATTTTTGGCCACGTTTTCTGTAAGACTTTCCCCCTTAACATGTTAACACTATTATTGTTAAAGATTAGTTACGAAGACCATGTACACACTCATCCTAGCTCTCTTGGTTTGTTATTTTTTTGGGTTTGTCCTGTTGTTGAAATTTATATTCTGTGCTCTGTCATGTTCCCATAAAATAAGCTCAACCCAGAGATTTTACATTCTACCCCATTTTAATGGAAACATCTTTTGACTGAAATTGCATTCACCCACAAGATACCCATTTATGTTTGCATATTCAAGCACAATATGTTATCATCTTGACACAGATGTGCTTAGTTTGTGTATACTGGGCATGTTGTGTGAATTTGTAGAAGAACTGTGACTTGATGCATAGGTATAGAAGGCAAAGGTTAATATTATGTACTTGTGTATTCACATCACACAATTTGTGTTTAATAAGTCACTGTATTCTCCTTCAGGTTGGGTCTGGAAAGTTCCTCTTTTAATGAGAACAAATGTTTCATAGATTATTTTTCCTTGTGTTTTGAGTTCAAGCTGTCCCTTTACAAGTTTCATTTCATCCTTCCCCCTCTTTTTAATGAGATTTATTTTGGAAAACCACATCATTAAACGCATTTTTTAATTGAAACATTCTTAATTTTCAGTTTTGAACTTTAATTACTGTGCTTGCTCATAGAGTACCATACTATTGCTAACATTTTGGCAATATCACTGTCATGACCGCGTTCATGTTTTTTTTTTTCGTTTTAAAGTCGTAGGTCTCTTCTCATTTCATTGTTTTTTCAAATAGTTCATTAGATGTTTTGGCATCCGCATGGGATTGTAGTTTATTAGTGAACATTATACATTTATATTATTAAACCAAGTGATCTGAAGTGAAGGTTCCCATTCATAGATCACATTTTAAGGCTGTTTCTTTTGTGAGCTCCTAGCCTTAGTGTCAGATCTTCCTTTAGAATTGATTTTTTTTGTTGAGAACATCCATTACAGATTTTCTTTTTGTTTTGCATTTATGTTAAGCCAGTAAACTTCATTCAGAACTCTCCTTTAGGGCAAAGATTATTCAGTGTTTATATCCTTTCCTTCTTTAAATGACTGGCTGTATGTTGGGCATCTTTTTGAACAGGTGTCAAAAGCTGTTGTCGAAAATGAAAGTATTGTACTATTCTTATATCCAGTTCTAGGAAGTGTAGAGAACGACTCCTTGTCCACCAACTATATTTGCAGAGCCCCCGAAACATCCGAACTGAGCAACTTTAGGTCACATCTTTCAATGTACTAGTCATCATACAAGTCAATGCCAAGGAATATGTGGCCCTGTTTGAGTAGTGTTACAAAATGAGACATTGGTTCAATGTGCAATATGCCGCTGTCAAACAAGCCCATCCGTTTTGTTGTGATGGACATCTGCTCACACTATTGAACGTGTAGTCTGAACCCAAATTAGCAAGAAACAACTAATGTTTAAATAGAAACGGATCAGAACGTCCCCCCTCATTTCGACCAGCATCTGTATCCTTCTGGTGTAAGTTGGGGTTTGTTTGTTTTCTGGTAATGCCTTGATCTGATCAGTAGCTTTTTAAATAATACGTAGGGTGTTTGAATGATCCGTATGTGTGAGTAGGGCATTTAAAGCGTATGTGTGAACTTCTCTCTGATCTCTACATGTGATGTGCTCTTTTGAAGGTAGAATGTGTTGTGAAAGGCAAACACAAGTCCTATTTGCCCAGTTTTTCAACACTATTAGGATGTTTATTTTATCTAGGAGGTTTTCATTATATACATTCAAGTGTCTGTATATGTTAATCCAAATGAAGTGCAGTGAAGAAAAAATGTTCAAAAAAGGGGATTTTCCTTTTCTCGCAGACATTTTACCAAGCATGGTGTCATCCTCGAATACCCCTTGGTTGGTCTATTTATTGGAAGCCGTTTGCCCATGGGCTTCCAGTGCTGTTCATCATCCCTTTTAAACCATTGATGTGGTCACGTTATATGTACCAATATATCACTAAAAATGAATAGAAATGTGTATTCCTTGAAATACTCAGAGATTGTATTATACTTCTAAATATACCAAGGTACCTGAAGTTGCATCTATGGCTTATTACTGGAACCTTGATATACACACGTATGTATATTGGTATGCATCTGAGTTTGTCCGCCCCAACTTACATTCCCACACACAATTGTTGCCATTTTTAAGTTCAAGGGAGCAATGTACAAGCAGAGAAGTGTCTTATTATAATAAAAAGTATACAGAGAAAAAGTTAAATAAAAATCTTTTGTTTTAATGGAAGATCTGTGGCTTCATTTGTTTCACCACCGTGATGTGAGTGTGGAATGTGTGACAATCAGAGCAAATAAATTAAATGAATCCAAGCAAATTAAAGTTGGCATATAAACATATTTGCATGTTTTTTTTAAAATTAAAATTGTTTTAATATGTACATGTAAATGTCTATGTTTAATAGCAGTTAAATAAAAAAACAAGCATTTAAAAACTAGCCATTTTACAAATTACATTTTACTACTTATTGCAGTGACAGCGCCTAGCAACTTAAGGTTTCATAGTTATATGTTTTTACATTGAACTAGTGCCACATGCTGTCTTTTTGCTATCTTGATGCATAGATACAGTTTTAGTTTAGAGTGTGGGTGGAAACCAGAGTCCATAGCCTACGTAAGTTACTGTATGTGTGTCTAGACCTGTTAGCAAAAGGAACTACATTATAAACCACGTAATTCAGTCCAGTTTTTCAGCATTTCAAAATAATTATGCATTTTTAGCCATTAGTTTTTGGTTTCACATACATCTCTTTGGCTTTTAGTTTAGTTTGAAGTGTAAAATCCGGCCAAATTTATTGAATATTTTACAGTTTTTCTCAGAATTATATGGGTGGTTAACTGTTGTTATAAATGAGTAGAATCCATGTCTGAATTGGGCAAAAATCGTTATTCCTTACATGTGACCACAAAACCAGTCTTAAGCAGCACGGGCACATTTTTAGTAAAAGACAAAAATACATTGTATGCGTGCGTCAAAATTATAAATTTTCAGCTTATGCCAAACATCACTAGGATAGTGGATGATCTTTATACAACGCGGATAGTAGGATAGTGAGTAAAGGTCATGTTCCATGAAGATATTTTGTAAATTTCCTACCCTAAATATATAAAAACTTTATTTTTGTGAGTGGCTGGCCTTCTACAGTGCCTCTGATTAACAACATCAAAGGCTATTTGTTTTGCAGTGTTACATATCCGCCAGATATTGTCCTATCCTAACAACCCATACATCAATAGAAATCTTAAGTATTCTTCTTTCAGATTGTTTAAAAATCTCAATTTCGAAAAATGACCCATAAAACTCTTTGTTGTCCAAGGTCACATATTGACAATTCGGTTTATGGCTACTATAAAAACTACAATTCCCAACTGTAAGAGCGGAAGTGGCCGCCGTGTGATCACGTGATCAAGACCGGAACACTCCAATCAGCGTTCAGTTGCGTCGCTGCGGGTAACGTCGACCCGGGAGATCTTTGAGGTAATTTGTACAAGCGTTCTTATTGCAGTAATAAGTACACATTGTGTAAATGTTTCGAATGTTCTGACGTTTTGGGATAAGTCTGTGTATGTACTCTTTTTGTATAAGCAAAAACACTCACCAGTTGACAAATATTTAGATACAGTTGATTTTGCGGCCTAGTCTGACGCGTTAGCTAGAACCGACGTGCTAACTTTGCGTTAACTAAGGAACAGTACACAACGATGTGCTGTTTCTAGATTTAAAAATGCAGTTTAAACGCAACGTTGATTTGAATTATTAAACATTGTACATTTAAATGGCGTTTTTCAATGGTAAGATTAGAGAGGCTGATTAACGTTAGCTGCCCATCTGAACGTGCGTCAGGCAGGCTGGTCGGGTTTTACGTGAAAACAGAATAAGAACCGCTGCTTAAAACTTTTAACGTTATATGTCATCTCTATACTCAAAATTATCAAATACGTTTTACGTATGTTACCGGTAAATGGTGATTTATGAGTCATTAGGGATATGAGCATGAGTCATTGGAACCGATGGGTCTCGTTTAATGTTAATGTTTCTCCTTTCTTTTCCCCAGTTTCCCAACATGAGTAGCTCCGAGGAAGTATCGTGGATTTCTTGGTTTTGTGGTTTACGGGGAAACGAGTTTTTCTGTGAGGTCTGTCAAGCCTCTTTGTTGCACAGATGTGCATTTATAGCTGTGTGTACTGTGTATATCTGCATTACATAAATGAATTGTATACAGTAAGAAGATCTACTGTCTATATATAATGCCAATGTTTTTTCTATACAGGTAGATGAGGACTACATTCAGGACAAGTTTAATCTTACGGGACTCAATGAGCAAGTTCCGCATTACAGACAAGCACTCGATATGATCCTGGATCTGGAACCTGGTCAGTAATGTTTAGATGCCACACCAGTCTTGTTTTATGATGCTTTGTAGTAATGGTGTTCTACTTGAAAAAAGAGATAGAAATAGAAAAAGAAATGCTAAACATAATTTAGCAGCTTATTTCCCCTTTTCTTTGGCCGTATCAGATGAGGAGCTTGAGGACAACCCCAATCAGAGTGACCTGATCGAGCAGGCTGCCGAGATGCTTTATGGGCTCATCCATGCACGGTATATCCTCACTAACCGTGGCATTGCCCAAATGGTATGTCTCTGCGTTCCCAGCGTCACGCTGTATTATTAAAATGAGTATTATATCTGTCAGAATCTGTGCTGCATATTAAGGGTGCTTGCTTTTCTCTTGCAGCTGGAGAAGTATCAGCAGGGCGACTTTGGCTATTGCCCTCGTGTTTATTGTGAGAATCAGCCAATGCTGCCTATTGGTGAGTTTTAAGTGCACAAGACCGTCTTCTAAATCTATTGAGTAGGAACTTGCAAGTCAGTCTGCGTTTCCCTTTCTAGGGTTATCCGACATACCTGGTGAAGCCATGGTGAAACTCTATTGCCCTAAATGTATGGATGTGTACACACCGAAATCATCCAGGCACCATCACACTGATGGAGCATATTTTGGCACTGGATTCCCCCACATGCTCTTCATGGTGCATCCAGAGTACCGGCCAAAGAGGCCTGCCAACCAGTTTGTGCCCAGGTTGGTTGGCATATGAACATCTCTGAAATGGTTCTGTTAAAGGTGCCAAAAGTATTCATTGATACAATATGTTAAATTGTTCTCTGATATCTACATGGAAGGTATGTGGCTTTATTAAGTGCAAAAATGATCAAGAAATGTCCATTTACAACCCCAGGGTTTGTCCCTAGAATGAAAAGGTCTGCTATTACCTTATTTTGGAAGGGTCATGAATATTAATTTTGAGCTCTGCTCTGATTGGCTGTTTCGCTGCACGGCTCATGCCACTAGCTCTCACAGCAAACAGATTGTGACGCTACTGTCAGGCGTGAAATGGAAGAAGTGGATACAATCACTGCTTGCGGCAGGGGTTCTAATGGCAAAATAGTCGGAATTGGCCCCTTCTTAAATCAGTAGCAAAACGCTGAGCGAAGCCTGATTGATATTGTCCCAGGTTCGAAAAACTGTCCCTTCCACTTTTGTTACGTGACTCTCGCTGCTCTGTGCTTCAAATGGCATTATAAACAAATATAAACAAGGCTTAAGGGCCATATAAACTTGCACGATACAGATCAGACGCGTCTGACTTTATAACTGTGCAGCTCGCGCTGTTTAAAGAAGACGCTCAGCTTGCGCAGACCCACCTGACTTTATAACTGTATAAAGCAGCTCGCGTTGTATAAAGATGCGCATGGGTTTATAACTCAGATGACGACACGCCTGACTTGATAACTGCCCAGCTCGCGCTGCAAAAAGACGTGTCTCTGTGCAGCTCGCACCTAGACGCACCTGACTTCATAACTTAAAGACAACGATATCATCGTCCATCGCGAGGTTTCACTGTAGACATTGCCCAACCGTATTTACAATACCTGCAGAACGTCTGATGATTCGGCTGTGCACGTCCGGCTGGCCGAGAACATGGGCGGGTATATGCAACATTGGGGGCGTACATCCCGACTGTAACATCAGTTTCTTGGCCTTTTTTGAGTGGTCTTTTTCATGCACAAGATTTACATGAGGAGGAAACTATAGCGTTTACGATATGTCATTTCCACGTACAGACCTCTTATTATTCATCTATGCCTAGGTAAATACAGTTTTCCATTCTATGGCACCTTTAAGCTTAAACAATATTTGATGTTGTGTGCTTCTCTTGCAGGCTGTATGGTTTCAAGATTCACCCAATGGCTTACCAGCTACAGCTGCAGGCAGCCTCCAGCTTCAAGAGTCCTGTCAAAGCAATCCGTTAAAATCCTCAAGACAAGGGGAGGGGTGGGATTGGGTGGGTCGTGTGTCTGTCTGCATTGCCCAGCTCTTCTCCTACAATTCGTTCTAAATTTGACAGACAAACACTTAAATGTGGAGAGAGTGAGACTATATCACACACTTTGGGGAGAAACCGAAACCGTACCTCTGAAACTGTAGAGACAGTGTGGTGTTCCTTGTAAAAATGATTTCAGTTCTTAACCGTAACATTAAAGTTATAATTATAGATAGTTACATGAATCTTGCTCTTGTAGGATCTCTCCGGTCATGTTTGTTTTAAATCAACAAGGTTGAGTAACACTACCATACAAGATTATGGCCGGCCGGGTTGGTCAATTCAAAAAGGCAGCAAGAACATCGTATAACCCCCTCCACAATTAGACCAGATATTTGGCTTACTTTAGAACAGCTGTTGCATGGAATGACAGTGTATTTCAGATTTGTTTTTAGCTTGAAGTAATATTACTGGGTTTGTTTATGGCTGCTTTTGTTGATAGTTTTCGGTGCATGTATTAGCAGAAATGGCTGTAATGGAAAGACACAAATCTATATTAGACAAGTATTTTGTTTTAATCTGGTCCGCACTCCTCATCAGAACAACAGTGACCTGCTGAATTCCTCCAGTGTCAAGATTACTGAGATTTTCTGCAGTTAGGACACGTTTGTTATGTTTGGTTGGGCCCAGGTTTTCTCTATTTTTGGAGTGCTTTTGTGTTTTTTGTTGGTCCTTTTTTCCGCTTCTTTCCTTTACAGCTGTTGAGGAACCCGTGTTCAGAATTCACAATAAATATCTTTTCCTATAGCTTGGAAGTGTCGTCTGTGTTTGATAACAACTCTCTAAAGCATTATCTGGGTCCACATTTAACAGTATACTGTCTATGCAATCATAAGGCTGCTGTGTTTGGTGTACAACATTTTAATTCTGCAAGTTATTACAATATTATGGATTCCTGATTTGCATACACACCGGTGCTATGAGAGGTCATGTTGATGTGAACAGTGATTCAGTGTGTATGTGAAATTATAACAGTCTAACTTTTTACTTCGATGTTTACTTTAATTTGCTAAACTACATTATAAATTTATAGAGTTTGTAAGTTAGCTGTATTTTTTGAGTTATGGCTTAAATCAAAACAAACCAACTTTTTGTTTGACTAATATTAATTGGAATGCACAATGAAAAACATAAAAAAAAACTGAGTAATCACAGTATGGGACCAAACTCTTCAAGTATATCATATATCATACCATTAACTTCAATTTACCAATTGGGTAATGTGCTAATTTATTATAATTTAAGAGTTATTCATAATCTGTAGTTACAGTCTATACAAGCTCATTTATGCCTTTTAAGACCTTTAATATCAAGTATTATAGCATAAGTATGTTGCATATCCTGAAATAAATTATACAGTGAAAGCTGAATTTACACACAAAAGAAAACTGCACCAAAGTCAACAGTTTTTTATTAACAAAATTTATTTTTCCTTGAATTTACTACGTTGCTTATTAAACTCAGCTGAACAGAGGACTTTCAAAATATCAAACAAAATACCTAGAGAATAGAAAAATGACAATGTTCCCTGTATAAACTGTATACATACTCTACACAGTCAATAAAAATGGCATTAACATTACATAGCCATAAAGTGTTTACCCCATTTGTCATAGAAGTCATTTGCTTTACGAATAGTAATGCATACTTTTGACGAAGCAAAACAGTATTTGGAAAATAAGGCGCCATACCATTTGACCAGTTTAGTAGCAATTCGGGGGCAAGAAGTGGCAATTGTAAACAAGAAATGACCTCACAAGTTACTATCTACGCCTAATATTCATATAAAGGCATCATAAATAAGAGTGGTGAATGCAGACTGGACCAGTAGCTGCACAGATGAGAAAAACAAATATGTCAATATTTAAATATAAACAAAAATAAAACACCAAAACAGGGCTGTACACGATAAATATAGCTGCACCATTTATGTGGCCAGTATAAATATATTTTTTGTAATGTTACTTTGTCTTTTTACTTTTGTATCGCTGAACTTTTAAAACTGCATTTTGAACTGGAGCTCAGCAGAATCGGACTGAATTCATTTTTCCTCTACATCCTGCAACAAATCATTTTCAAATGCTTTTATAATTCCTCCTTTACACCATTGAGCACCAGGGGCTTGGATGCTTCACGTTTCAGAAATTTGATGAAATCTTTTACTTCACGAGCTCCCTGAAACAAAACAATAAATGTTGCACAAGAATTAACCTAAACACTGTTGATAATTTAATATAATAAATAATATAATAGAAATGTATATTTAATATAAAGTGACTGCATCATCAACCTACTCCTTATTAACTTATCAATATGAACATTACATAAAATACACCCCATATACTGTAAGTATTGCCACAGTTGCAAATTAACATTACCTCATATCGTTTTGGCTCATTCTTCCGTCCAGCAGGGGCGAAATATATTGTTGGAAAACTGTAAAGGAATAATGAAACATTGCAAATGGCTATTAATATTTTTTAAATCTTACTACCTAATTAAATCCACAAGATTTCATAAGTAATGATAAGATTCAAACACATGCCCTTGCACATCATAGCCCTGCGGGACATCATTGGCTGTCGCGTCCATCTTGGCGATTACAATATTGGGATCACTGTACAGCTGAAAGTAATGAGACCAGAGAGATCAGAAGAACAAGAAGAGATTCTGTGAATGAAAGATGTCAGAGATGTGCTGATGACTGCTGACCTGTTGTCCAAGCTCTTCATATTTGGGCTCCAGTTTTTTGCAGTGGCCACACCATGGAGCATAAAACTCAATAAGCAAGTCTTTCTCTGGATCATTCACAATCTCTTCAAATGTATCTGCCACAACCACCTGCCCACAAATATCAGCTTGTTTTGATGTTTGAAGTGACTACAAATAACATAAGCTTGCTGTTCACTAACCTTGACCGGTCCATTGTTTTTGGCAGGCACTGGCTCTGATTTAGTGTATTGTTTTAGTCGCCCAGCAAAGTAGTCTTCTAGAAAACTCTCTAAAGACTTCCCATCTCGTCTAAGGAGGGGTTATATTTACAGTTAAACTCAGACATGATTAAAAACACAGACCTGTAACAAATTCAAATGTTTGCAGGATGTTTAAAGGGGTCATATGACACGGCTACAACGAACATTATGGTTTGTTTTAGATGTAATGCAATGTGTATACACGATTTAAGGTTCAAAAACGCTGTATTTTCCACATACCGTGCTTGTTTGCATCTCCTCTTTGCCCCGCCTCTCTGAAATGCGCAGATTTTTTACAAAGCTCATCGCTCTGAAAAGCGAGGTATGCTATGATTGGCCAGCTAACCAGTGCGTAGTGATTGGTCGAATACTGCAAGCGTGTGACGGAAATGTGACACCTCTTACCATATTTGGAACATCAGGTTTCTCATGTGATTTTGTTGTCCACTGTAAATATTTGAGTATATTCTTTTGTAGCCTTCAAATACTTGAAATATGATGACCACCATGATTAATGTCCCATTTAGGGATATACTGGATTTAGAAAATAAACATATTTTAACAGATTGTTTTATAACTGAATGTATTCAGTACCATTTAAAAAGAAAAAACAAAACTTGCTATTAAGCAATTTAGCCCAAAAGCAATTTGTGATAATTGTATTATCATATTTAAGATATCAATCTAAATTGTATTATGATAACATTCTTATTACTTTTGGGAGTGATCAAAAAACAGTTCACCTAAAAATGAAAATGATGTCATCATGTCATTCCAAACCTGTATGACTTTCTTTCTTCTGCAGAACACAAAAGATATTTTGAAGAACTTTGGTAACCAAACAGTATTGGCCCCAATTGACTTCCAATGTGTGGACACAAAACCACCGAGGCATTTCTCAAAATATCTTCTTTTGTGTTCCACAGAATAGTCATATACAGGTTCGGAATGACATGAGGATGAATAAACGATGACAGGATGTCTTTAAATGGCCTGTAGCGACATGCCCCATTTACTCATATTAAAACGGAATGTCGACTCACGTAAACTCCTCCCTCATGGTGTATTTCTGTCCCGTTCGTGTTCTGATGGTGACGAATGGCAGTTCAGTTCCATCCGACGTGCCCAGACCGAATTCATCTCCAAGCTCTTCAATAAAGTCATGACGATTGGCAACTGAGAACAACAGACCCCAGGAACTGAACTTGGACGCAATCTTCAACACTCTAAACGTGAATACAACAGGGAAAATTACATATAGAGAGAGAATGATCTTAAATGTACATTAGTAGCTTGAAAACCAAGTCACCTGTTTCTCCAGTAGTTGGAGCCTTTTGGATTGCGAAGGTAATCCAGGTCGTAGTATGCAGTCAACAAATCCCTCTTCCTCAAAGAATCCTTATTTTCTTTGGTCAGGTGGGGACAGATTCCAAATCTAGAGAGCAAAAAAACCCCAGATGGAACAACTTTCTATTTCTGATGTGATAATAGTGTGTGAAGTTCATATATGAATAAAAAAGAACCAAAGCATGATCTCATCTCACATGTTATCTCTGATGAAGCGTCGCAGGCCCGTGATGGACATGGGTCCTGTTTGGTGCACTACAGTGTCCTCAAACGTGCTGTTCAGTCTGGGGGGTCTGAACAGAAGCACAGACCTGCAGGAAAAGCAGTCACAGGTGTTTATAATCATACTCTGTTAAATGTTGGTCATATTCTCGCAACACAGCCAGAGCAACTACTGATCTCTAATCTGCTTTTAGAAATGTTTCTTTCTTCATTTCTTTTGTGTGTTGACTCTTACTCGTATTTGACGTCATATTTGTGCCCCAGTTGGAGGTCTATGGTGTGAGCGAAGCGGAAGCTGCCTCTCATTAAATTGGCTCCTTTGAGAAACTCAGCCAGTTGAGAGCTGTCACTCCCTGAGAAAAACCCTGAGAAACACATGATGAAAGAGAAATACATTACATGACAAATGATATCACATATGTGACCCCGAAAAAACAAAACCAGTCTTATGGGTCAATTTTGGGGGAAAATTAGATTTTTACATCATCTGAAAGCTGAATAAATAAGCTTTCTTTTGATGTATGGATGGATTTGTGAGGATAGGGCAAAATCTGGCGGAGATATAACCCTTTAAAACTCTGGAATCTACGGAGCCGTGGAAGGGACATTGGTGAAAATAAAAAATTGTGCGCACAAGAAACTTTCGCACATAACAGGCACATTCACAGTAACTCGTGAGCAGTGTTGGGTATAACTAGTTACCAAGTAATTAGTTACTGTAATTTAATTACCTTTCCCTTGAAAAAGTAAAGTAAGGGATTATGTAATTAAACTAAATACTTTGTGTAACGTGTGTGTGTGTAATAGTGGAATTGACATCAAAATTCAAAGTCTAATTTTAAAATCTGTGCTTTAATGTATAATTCTCACATTTGTAATATTTTGGTCAGTTAATAAGAGTACTTTATTTAGTTTAATATTATTTATTTGAATGAATTAAAAGAGCCATTTCATGCCTATCCTTGAATCACTTAACTCATCAAGGTTGATATAGGATATAGACAGTAATTAGTAACTAAATACTTTTTGGAGAGAGTAATTTGTACAGTAATCTAATAACACTATTGAATATGTAATAAGTAACTAGTAATTAATTACTTTGAGAGTAACTTGCCCAACACTGGTCGCGAGCATGTTTCTCAAACTGATTTTTTATTTTAACCAATGTCCTTTCCACGGCGCCATAGGAATCTGAGAGTGCAAAAAAATCAAAATATTGAGAAAATCGCCTTTGAAGTTGTTAATCAGAGGCATTGTAGCAGGCCATCCACTCATAAAAATAAAGTTTTTATATACTATTTAGAGTAGGAAATGTACAAAATATCTGTTAAAATCGATCATTTTGACCCATACAATGTATTTTTGTCTTTTACAAAAAATGTGCCCGTGCTCCTTAAAACTGGTTTTGTGATTCAGGGTCACATGATTTAAGATACATCATAATTTAGATTTATGCGTGTCTAAATTAATTTGAATGTTTATTTACAGCATACCCTCTATCTGTGGTATCCTCAGCGAATGATATTGTGACAACGGATGGATATGATCATGACCTATACAGTGTAATTCTCAATAAACTCAACTCAACTTTATTTATATAGCGCTTTTACAATTTTCATTGTTACAAAGCAGCTGCACATGAGACACATTGACTACAAGCAAAACAATCAAAGTTGTACCTGCAAAAACAAGAAAAGGTTGAAAACACAAAAGACAGACACACCCACACACAAAACACTCCACACACAGAACACGCACCAACACACACAGACACAGAGACACACACACACACGGATGCGCACGCACACACACATAACACACACACACACACACACACACACATACGTACACAGACAAGTACGCACACACACACACGCTCAGTGAGAGCACACATTTAGGATAAAGGAGAGAGAAGCACAGGTCAAATATAGCAGATAATAAATTCCTATATGCAATATTAATTAAGTAAAACTTTAAGATTCTAAAGCAGCCCCCCCGGTCAGGCAGATAGTGCAAAAACAGTATGCAAACGGTGGCGAGGAACCCAAAACTCTAATCGAGAAAAAAAACCTCAGGAGAACCCAGGCCCAACCAGGGGATTCCAGTTCCCCTCTGGCAAAAGCTGCTGCCTCTGCACAAGCTCCAGAGAGCTTGCACAACAAGGCTAAATAAAATAAATAAACTTACTAATAAAATAAATTATAGTTTAAGATTATCATTAATAATCTAATAGCATTTGAAATTTTGTGGTGAAGACATGTCAAGAGACCGCGTCCTTCTTTATCCAGCTCTATCATCTCAGCTCTTGTCAGGTCCCCACTTCCCATTCTCCGCTCTACCATCAGGTCAGGCCATGAACTGCATCCTGCTCGCTGTGGTAACCTTGGAACAATGAGACAAGACTGGCTGAGAGTAGAGTACTGTTCTGTACTCTTTGATGCAACAAGTACATCAGTTGTGTTTTTGGTTCCGGTTGATCTAACTAATGCAGCCTAAACCCTCTGAAGATTTATATTATGGAAGAGTAGTGTATGCAAGATTAAAAAGATGCGTCTTTAGTCTAGATTTAAACTGACAGAGTGTGTCTGCCTCCCGGACAGTGCAGGGAAGACTATTCCAAAGTTTAGGCGCTAGATAGGAAAAGGATCTACCACCTGCACTTGATTTTGAAATTCTAGGTATTACCAACTGACAGGACGCCTGAGAGCGTAATGCACGTGAAGGACTGTAATACAAAAGGAGTTCATTCAAGTACTGAGGAGCTAAACCATGTAAGGCTTTATAGGTAATAAGCAAGATTTTAAAGTTAACGCGATGCTTTATAGGTAACCAGTGCAAGGTTGACAGAACCGGGCTAATATGTTCATACTTTTTTGTACGTGTAAGAACTCGAGCTGCCGCGTTTTGGACCAATTGGAGTTTTTGTAATAAGCCTGCAGGGCAACCACCTAACAGTGCATTACAGTAATCTAGTCTTGATGTCATGAATGCATGAATTAACTTCTCTGCATCTGAGATTGACAGCATATGACGTAGTTTAGATATATTCTTAAGATGGAAAAACGCAATTTTACAGGTGTTGGCGACGTGGCTCTCAAATGACAGATTACTATCGAATAGAACGCCAAGATTCTTTGCTGACGACGAGGGTTTTATGGAACATCCGTCAATAGTTAAACAGTATTCTTGGTTGTTACTTATAGCAGTTTTCGGTCCAATAAGTAACACTTCCGTTTTGTCCGAGTTCAGTAATAAAAAGTTGTTACTCATCCAGTTTTTTATATCGACTATGCATTCCATTATTCGATGGAACTGCTGTGTTTCATGAGGCTTCGAGGAAATATAAAGTTGAGTATCATCAGCATAACAGTGAAAGCTAACTCCGTGTCGCTTTATTATATCTCCTAGAGGTAGCATGTATAATGCGAAGAGCAGAGGCCCTAAGACTGAGCCCTGTGGTACACCGTACTGGACTTGCGATTTGCGTGACACCTCATTATTTATTGCTACAAATTGAAAACGGTCGGATAAATAAGATTTAAATCAGTCTATGTAGGAGTGTGCTGTGGTCAATGGTATCGAATGCAGCACTAAGGTCTAGCAGCACCAATAACGAGATACAACCTCGGTCAGACGCCAATAGCAATAGCAATAAACAGAATGTCGCAACTAGCCAATCAGAATCGAGTATTCCAGAGCGCCGACTGCACCGTGTATTAAAGCCAATAAATGACCACTTGCCAACTATGCTGGCATCGAAGTTGCTGATAAAGTTTTCCAGATCATATTCACTGTGTAGAGGCAGAGAGTCAGGTCCTGCATGTTTCTTCATATGGCTCACAATTCCATCTGTTAACACAGTCATACTTGCAAAATCAGCAGCACATACGCATTTTATGTCAGAACTCATAAATACAATAAAGAGGCAAACAGTAAGCTCACCAGCTGAACGTGGCCCATCATACGATGACGATTCCTGTCCGTTCCGGAATATTTTGAGTGTTGGGTATCCAGTGACCCCATATTTCTTACAGGTCTCTGTATTAGCAGTACAGTCCACCTGAACACAGAATGGCATGCATCTTTTAATATATCAGAAGGTTAAAGCCCCCAAAAGCATTTGACACCAAGTCACACTTGTTGAAATTTGTATAATTTATCAATCAGATGACAAAAAACAATTGCCCATCTTTAAAGATCTATCTACATACGCCCGCGGGTCCCCTTGCATGGAATTCGCCATGTTGTTTCTACAGTAGCCCTAAACGGACAAACTGCTCTACAGAGTGTGTTTCGTGATTAATTTCATTAATCTCCTTCGGCAAAAAAGCGAAAGCGTGATAACATCTTAGTTGTGTGTCAGCCACCGTAGTGCTCCGAAATGGAGGGGTGGAGTGAGCCGTTGGTTGCAATTCACAACCTCTCTGCTAGATGCCGCTAAATTTCATACCACTGGAACTTCAAGTCTTGATATTCTTTCTGGGGTCAGTGTATGAGTCATCATAAGGCTATATTAAAATCTACACCAGAGGTTCTCAACAGGGGGTCCCAGCTGACTTCCAAGGGGGCCTCAAAATGACTGATAACTTAAAATTAGAGCATTGGAATACATAAAAAACGTTGGCCAGTTTTATAATGAATAAACATTTTTCCAGTTATAGTCAAGTTCTAAAATATTTTATTAGGTAGAAATTCAGTTTTTGTGAGTGGGACCTTTGATTGAACCCCTCAACTAAAGCACTCACCTTAGCTAGTGTTACTGTTCCCTTCAGTCGATTAGCAGCACTTTCAAACTCTGGGGCAAGTTTCTTACAATGGCCACACCTGAAAACAACAGAGACAAACAAACAAAACAAATCAGCAGATGAAAAACGATAATTAATATAGTAATGAATAATGATGGTGCCACTTAGATCAGATATCAGGATTCGTGCAAAAATGCATTTGCTTTGTTAATATTAAGAAAATATTTTTCTTCTTGAAATGTATCAGTGAGTTTGAAAGCGTTTGCACGCATCTGTCAGCTGAATTCAAGTACCACGGACAGCTCACTACCACAACGCCATACGGAACATTGCAGCAAATGACGGACATCCTACTATTTATATATTCTTATTTTACACCTAAATGTTTATACGTGCACGTACAGATGTGTAAATGGATTCATAGTATCTCACCAAGGTGCATAAAACTTCACCAGCAGGGTCTCGTGCTCGGGAGCGAGGTAATCGAAGTCCGAGTCTTTGAGCTCGAGCACATCACTGCGCCCACAAGCCGACGACCTCAACATACAAACAACGAATACACAGAAAACAAGATGACCCATCGAAAGGCTGTTTGTAAAAACAAACACCGAACTACAAACGCTCCTGTGCGCTGCACGCCGGGCGGTTTCCACCTTTGCGTTTGTTCTCGTGTGATGCGCGGGACAAAAGCAGAGTGTGTCACCGGCGTAAGCGATGATTGGCTGGTAATTCTACAGCTGATGAGATGTAAAACAGCCATTGGTTGATTTCACCGTCACTCATGGCGTTGCCATTATGCGCTCCACCTGGAAAATTCTTTGTACGGTGAATGTTTGAAATGAAAAAGGATTCCGTAAATTTATTAGAATCCGAAAATAATTTATTTGACATATTATATTACATTACTTATGAGAGGGACTATTCTTCATAAGTGTTTAAATAAAATTACGTGAATATGTAGAAAAACGCACATTGCTTTACAATAAACCTCTTTACAAGCTTCACAATTTGTAAAATCATTTAATAATTCCACCAAGCAAAGTCTAATTTAAAGTGCAAGCCTCACTTACGATATGCCTTCATTCAAGAATTTCATATAGGCATATTGACCTAGCTAACACAAGAAACATTAAATATTGTCCATTTCTACTAATACATCAATCCAGAGGCAGGTCCAGCCTGCACTCATCATCAGTTCAATACAGCTTCAATACATTTGTATATTAGTCTGGCTCATCTTCTATTGTACTGGGACGATCCTCCGTGTCTGACGTGTCTGTGTGACGTAACTTGCTTGATCTGTGGAACAACTTCATGAGGTCTTGAAAGCGTTCCAAAACCTATGGAGAAAATATGTTTTTTTCCCCAGCTGTGACTTATAATGGTTGATCCAAACGCAGTGCATAGGCTACGCTATACTCGGAGGGGTGGTTTCCCAGACAGGGATTATCTTAAACCAGGAATAGGTTTTCGTTAAATTAGGCCATTTAAGTCGTTTTTACATTCATGCCTTACAAAACAACATTACTTGTGTGCATTTTGAGACAACACAATGGCACTGATGTATTGTTGTTTTCAGATTGGACAGCTCTAACATTTACATGAGTCTAGGACTAGTATTAATCCCTGTCTGGCAAACCGCCCCTGCATGTCAAAAGTAAATAAAGATTTCAAATGGTTTATTTAAGATAAATATAACAGTGAATTTCACAGAGTGTGATCATTTCCTTTGCTCCTTTTGCACTTTTCCCTTTGATTTTGGATTTAAATATGGAACATGTTCTTCATGATCTTCAACCAACAAGCGCAAAAGTGTGCGTGTCGGAAAAAAAAAGTGTTCGAACCTCAGTGGCTGTTTTGTTACCCAGCTGGCCCGCAATGACACGAAAGGTGGCCATCTTGGCTCCTCTATGCTGACAGGTGGTTAGTATTACACGGTCTGCCTCCCTTTATCACACAGACAAAACACAATGAAACTTTTCTACGAAACCTCAAACCATACAGGCTCACAACTGTAAGGGTTTCACAACTATCTATGCAAATGAAAGAAATCATTTGACCTACAAATACATGTTTGTTTACATGATGTACGCCAAATGTTGTGCAACATTTCTAACCTTGTCCAGAGAACCACTTTTCTCCCATTTGGTGTATGAGAGCTGTTCTCAGCACAGAATGAGGTTTCTGTGGTCCCTTGCTTGATGTCGACTGAAGAATCTTCATCTACCTTATTTTCAAACTCTGTGCAGACAGTATTCTTTGCATTGTGCTTTCTTATATCTTTTGTCTGAGAAAGAAATATATTGATGGTTAATGAATGACTACTCAAATTAAAATGTAAAGAGTTTCAATGGTCGCTTGATGGGATACCTTGGCATGTTTGTCTCTCTTTTTCCGGTGTTTCTTGGCAGTGTTTTTATCTGGTGAGTAAGTTATGACTGGCTGACATCCTTCCACACTGGACACATTGTCTGCATCATCCTCATCCTCATCAGAGCACCAGTGCAGCTTTGGATGAAGATGCTTAAAAAATACCCAGAATTCCTCCAGCATGTCAGTGTGATCACAGAAGAGTGACTTGATTTGATTCTTAATCTGAGTAAAAAGAAACAAAACAAATGCACATAAGCAAAAAAAACAACAACAACTGCATTAAATAAATATTTAAGAGAACAAGTAACTGTTGATTTTTTACCTCTTTGGAGCTAACAAGAAATGATGGATCCCCTTGTAGAATGCACACAACATTTCTGTAAAGAGCTGACTGCTCTCCAAACGTACGCTCCAGTTGGCGTAGAAACCGTCTACTCTGCTCAAACGCCTGCTGCTCTGCCAGCTACAGCGAGAAAACAACATCAGTACCACTGAAGCCAATGGTAAAGTGATAGCTCACCCAAAAATAAAAATCCTGTCATCATTTACTCAGCCTAATGTCATTTCAAACCTGCATGACCTTCTTTCTTCCGCAGAAACCCAAAAGAAGATATTCTGAAGAAAGTTGGTAACTGAACAGTACGGGACCCCATTCACTTCTAATGTATGAACGCAAAACTAATGCAAGTGAATGGGGGCCAGTAAACAACATTCTTCAAAATATCTTCTATTGTGTTCTACAGGTTTGAAATGACAGGAGGGTAGTAAATGATGACAGAATTTTCATTTTTGGGTGAAGTATCCCTTTAACTAATCTAGCACATATGAGAATATAGCGCTCATTACCAGGCCACACTCTTCGGCTTGATCCGGATGCAAGAAGGCAGCGAAATCTCGAAGCAGTTCAGGCCACTCCATCAGCACAGGTTTGAGTCGCCTCAGCAACTCTAGCGATGTACGTCTCTCTGGGTCTTTCTCAAACTCAGACAGGACCCTCGAGAACTCATCTAACTTGTCTGGAACCACCTGAAGCACCTCATATACCTGGAAACAGAAAGCTAATGTAAATTCGTATAATGTTACGTTTAAATCATGTGTTTGACTGTCTGAAGCATTTCTTGCCTTTTGCAGGTAAGCTTGAGCAAAGGCAACATCTTTAGCATCTCTGTGGGGATCGTCATCCTGTGTGTCACTGTAAAGGACGGAAGGCGTTTCCACAACCGCGTGATCACGGTGCTCACCTGTAAGTTCAAAGATAAAACCCCAAATCACTTTGTCATTCATAAAGAACATGAAGCCGTTTTTAGTGTTTTGGAGAAGAGAAAAAACATTTACTTGTCATAAAAATCTGAACTTTTTCATGCAAAATACACTTAAATTTGGGGTGAAATATGAACCAGAATGCACACTTTCTTTCTCACCTAAAGTTTGATGGCTTGATTTCCCATCTGAATTTCCTTTGTTTTCCGATTGTGTCTTTGTGGCCAGCTGCTCCAACTTCTCCACGGTTTCCTGGTATTTACAAAAAGAAGGTGAATAAATTACAGGCTAACCTCAGTCACCTCAGATAAACCCAACAAACAAATGTGACCCTGGACCCCAAAACCAGTCATAAGGGTCAATTTTGTCGAAATTGAGATTCATACATCATCTGAAAGCTAAATAAATAAGCTTTCCAATGGTGTACAATTATTTGGCCGAGATACAATTATTTGAAAATCTGCAATCTGAGGGTGCAAAAAAATCAAAATATTGAGAAAATCGCCTTTGAAGTTGTCCATCAGAGGCGCTGTAGCAAGCGGCTGCTAAGAAGAAACAGGTTTGTTTAATCGCTCTCTATTGGCCTACTGCTGTAATGACGTTGTGGAGAGTAGATGAACACGAAAGCTGAAATTCTAAGCTTTACATAGATGCCAAATTTGATTGGGTAATTCCCAAAGAGCGGGCAGCAGCGAGCGAAGTTTGTAGGCGTGTTTCGGGACATTTTTGTTTGCGATTTTGCTGCATCCACTCAAAAAAATAAAGTTTTAGTTTATTTACGGTAGGAAATTTACTAAATATCTTCATGGAACATGATCTTTACTTAATATATCCTAATGATTTTGGGCAAAAAATGATTGTTGGCTATTGCTACAAATATACCCGTGCAACTTATGACTGGTTTTGTGGTCCAGAGTCACAAATGTTATGTGTCATAAAAAACAAAACAATCTCACCTGAAGCTCTGGATCAAGCACAACTTCTGAATCACTGTTGTCTTCACCTGATTCCTCCCATGTTTGTTTACAAGGGTCTTTCTTTTCTTTTACCTTCTGCTCCTCTTGTTTCTCTTCATCCATCACTTCCCCATCCAAAACCATCTCCGCGTTGTTGCCATCTTCTATGCTTGGCGTCGGGCTGCCTGAGGATTCAGAAAGCGTGAGAGACAGGTCTCTGACGTCTCTCTCATCACACTCTTCCACCTCATTTTCCATCGCGACACCATCGCAAGCGAGTTCTTCCTCTGCAGTTTTTTCCTCTCGGCAGTCGATTACAGTCTCTTCAACGGAGGTTGGACCACCCCCTGGACCACCCTGTGGCTCCCTCGTGGTGTTTACAATGTCTGAGGTTGTTTTCTTTCTGTTCTGTCTCATCGTTGTTCTTTTTGGAGCCAAGACTCTTTTAAAGATTTGTCGAGGTTTAGCCATTTGGCTGTTGCTTGCAAACACATAACCGGGAGGTAAGAGAAGAATCTGACTGAGAGGTTTTTGAGATATTTGGTACTGATTTGGTGTAAGTTTAAGCAGGGTGCCATGGTGCTGACTAACGTGTCCTTTACCCAATGCTGATGTCTTTATGATGGGGGTGGGACAAATAAAAGCGCTGTGGACTGGAGGGGAAGGAAGAGTGAGGATGAGTCCACCTTGGTTTGGTGCAACAGATGCTGCAACCACTGGTCCAGGATGAGAACTCAGCTGAGGTGTCACAACAGCAGGTGGTAAAGAAATGACCACTTTCCCCTGGGTCGAACCAATCTGAGCCACCTTTGGAGCACCGGAGGAGGCCATTGGTGCCCCTAGAGCATTTTGAAGAGGAACGGTCTCTAAAGACATCAATTCAGTGACTGAAGAGCGAGTTTGTGTAGGTACTCCTTGATTTTGTTCCACTGGAGATACCTTTGATAGACAATTCAGAGCTCCGATTCCAGATACACAAGGATTCATACGCTGTGGGAGATGAGGAGGGTTGGAAAGCGATGGACTTGCGACCGCAGAAGGCTTTGGACAAATGGCTGGCGCATGACTGACAACTTCCAGCTCCTCAGCTGACAGGGCAGGTTTGGAAGGTTTGTCCTTTTTCCTTCTGCAGGAAGCTTGATGTTTAAGGGTCTCGGCCAGGTCTTCGGGTAGGTCAGGAGGGTAACACGTGCCGGGAGGGAAGCTGCAATGTTGATCTGGACTCTCATTGGTTTCTTCTGTCGGATCAGCAGTTTGGGAGTCACCAGGGGGTTTGTTAAATATCCGTATGGGCTCATAAATGAGCTTAAGGTTTTTCTATGGAAAAAATGTAATATTTACTAAATCTGATGGTAACCACTTTGTTTTTGTATATATACAATAAATGTACAATATGTCTCTTTAATCCTATTGGTTACACTCATAAAAATAAAGGTTCTAAAGGGTTTTTAAGCCAGGATTATGGCTTATGCCTTAGTTAAATTAGGATATTTAAGTCACTTTTATTAAAATGCCTCAGATGAAAACATTACTGGTGTGCATCTTGAGACAAAACAATGGGGTGCGTTTCCCATGGTTGCAAGTTCCGTCGTTCCAACATAGTTCAACTATATAAGTGTTTTCCAAAACCATCGTTCCAACGATCAATCGCAAGCAGCATCGCAAAGTTGCGTGGTTGGAACTAATTTACAGGTCTAGAGCTGTGCTTAGAAGAATCGCTCCATATTATTATGACATGTAGACTTACATGCATCAAGCTTTTTTATCAAAGTAAGCAAGCAAAATGCAGTGCATTCTATATCAATCATTCTAAATATACACAAATTCAATTTGACATCTTTTAGTTTGTGAAGGAAATAGAAGCGCTGTTTTTTTTAAAGTGCGCATGACATGCGTGCCCTAGGACCCTGGGGAATCCCTGGGCGGAGTTACATAGGAGGAAACTTAAGAATGAGTTAAATATCGTGAAATAAAACAATAGAGAGCAAAAATACGACAACAAAAATAGTTTTCAGATGCAGTGTATATTATTTACAGCAATAATATGACATTCAATCGATCTAAACGGATTAATTAGAAGACGGTATTACTCCACCACCTATGTGACGTCATCAACGATGTTGTTGAACCAACGCTGTTCAAACGACAGATGTGCAACAAAGTGCGACAGATGTGCAAAAAAAGTGTTTTCGGGAAACAGTCGTGAGTAGCTAGTTAGTTTCTCAAACGATGCATCGTACTATCGTGGTTAACCAGCGAGTTATGTCGTTGTTCGGGAAACTCACCCCTGGCCGTGACATATGTGACCCTGGACAACAAAAACCAGTCTTATGGGTCAATTTTTCGAAATTGAGATTTTTACATAATCTGAAAGCTGAATAAAAAAACGTTTTATTGATGTATGAGTTGTTAGAATAGGACAATATCTGGCTGAGATACAACCGTTTAAAACTGGAATCTGAGAGCTCAAAAAAATCAAAATATTGAGAAAATTGCCTTTGATGTTGTTAATCATGGGCACTGTGGCAGACCATCCACTCACAAAAATAAAGTTTTTATATATTTAAGGTAGTAAATTTACAAAATATCTTCATGGAACATGATCTTTACTTAATATCCTAATGATTTTTGGCATAAAAGAAAAATCAATAATTTTGACCCACACAATGTATTTTTGTCTTTTACTAAAAATGTTCCCGTGCTACTTACGACTGGTTTTGTGATCCAGGGTCACATATTTTAAGACATGTCACTGCAATTTATTTTCAGTTAAGACAGCTCAAATCTTCCTTTTAGTCTGGGACTAGTCTTGAGCCTTGTCTGTGAAACCGGGCATACATGTTGTGGCGTCACGCCTGGCTAGGACTTTTTAATCCTTCCTAAATTTAAATTTTATGTCTGAATATAGTTTTATTTTCTTAATTTGCATTTATATACGTATATACATTCAATAACAAATTGTGCGTACAACAAAAAAATGTTACTGGAAAACGTTAATACTCTGTTAGATTTTTTTTATTGGTTTAAAATACAAAATAATTGTTATTATCGTATTCTCAACCCATTATTGTATCAAATTGCGAGTTAAGTTTTTTTACACTCACAAAAAACAACTGGCAAGACAACGTGTCGCTGCTGTCTTTCTGACACTTTGTATCTCAATATTTCATCATTTAAATTTTTTGTCATTAATAATTATTATTAGTCACCCTTTATGTTTGTCACTGGGTTTTGCGAATATCTAAGTCAGTGGTTCTCTAACTAGGGGCCCCAAGATGGATCCAGGGGGGTTACAGATTTTGTGGCATTTTATAAAATATAGAAATTTATCATACATTTTATACAATCAAACATTAGAAAAATAAGCCCACTAACCAAAAGAATTGATGTTCCAGCATTGTATACCTGAATATGTTTTTGGTTTAAGTATTAAGTTTAAGATTATAGGACAAAGTTTGAGAACCACTGCTCCAAGCAACAATGTATATTTTTAAATTCACAGTATTTAATCACTTAAAAAGTACAGTGTTTTTTCCATTTCCTGAAAAACAGCAAATTTGGACATCCAAGGTTTTAGAAGGACAGCAAAGATCTACAAGTCTACAACCAGTAATTGCAGAAAACAAAGCGGCAATTATTACCAAGAGCCAATCAGGTATGAGGCTCTGTTCTCTCTCCACCGGTGGGCGCTGGTCACAAGGACTGACTCTTTTACAGGCCAAAGGCATCGGGGGACATTCTCCTGTCACAAAATATGTCTGAAGCACACAAATGGAACTCTGATCAAACATGCACACTTGTATGGTTTCCAAACCCAGTCTTGCTGTCTACTACCCATACACCCAACAGTTAAACCTCAAATGAGATTTAAACCATTACACACACAGCCCACCTCACATGAAGTGCATGAGAGACTTAATTGTCTTTGATTGATTCCGATAGAATCTGACATTAGCCTGTTGCTACTGATCTAACAAGCTCTAAAAAGCATACAGATACACACAGCTCACTAGGATTTGAAACATTGTCTTAATGCACTCACCTTGATGACATTATGAAAGGGCTTTTGACATGCGTATTGGATGTGCGACTTTACACAAACAAAGCTCCTAGCGGCCAGCAGATAGCGGCACATCATCTGCAGCGGGTGCAGAGTATTTCTCATGTGTTTATGACCTAGAACCACAAGACTGAAGAGGGAACATGAGGAACATCGGTCACTTTAATGTTTGAATTAAAATCCTAAAGTAACGGAATAATGAATAAGGTTGAGTGTGGTACCAGTCTTCCGTTGAGGTGAAAGGGACTTTGAATCGAGAGGGGTGCAGCTGGATGACAGGAAGCAGCTCTGGGTAGAGAAACACCGGTCGGGTCACCATCAACCAGGCCAAATGAGCCGGAAACTGAGATCCTAGTGCCAACAAAGAGTAAACAAAATACAGACAATTAAAGGTGATATACAGTATATACAAATGTATGTAAACAGTTGAGTTGTTACTTTAAAAAAGTGAAAGTGATCTATTAGTCAGATATGGTGACCCATACCTGAAATGTGACCTCTGCATTTAACCCATCCAGAGAGTAGTGAACACACGCACAACAAGTGGTGAACACACATACACCCGGAGCAGTGGGCAGCTATCACTGCAGCGCCCGGGGAGCAAGTAGGGGTAAGGTGCCTTGCTCAAGGGCACCTCAGTCGTTACCCGCCGGCCATGAGAATCGAACCGGCAACCTTCTGGTCCGACTCTCTAACCACTAGGCCACGACTGCCCCCCAGCGCAGGATCCCTTTAGTGGGAAGCACTGCATGTTTACGTTTTCTGCTGTACAGTGAGACGTTTAGATGAATTACCAGGAAAGCGTTGACTGGAAAGTGTGGCATCTTCTCTCTGTGACTGTGTTAGTTCCTCCAGCAGGGAAAGAGCACCCTGAAGGTTACAGACTCTGAAGATGCTGGTGAAGCCGGACTCCACTTGACCACGCATTTGTTCGCTTTGCTGAGCAAACATTTGCAGCTCCAACTAAAAGGAAAAACAAAGATTACCAGACGTATCCTCTGCATCCTCTTTACATTATAGGCGGGTATAGTTTGCATTGTCTCACCAAAAACTGTTTGCATGTTGAAGCCTCGATCTCCAAGCCTTTGACTGAGCTGCTCAACATGTTCACCTGTGTGAGAAGCTGCACGTGCTGCAGGACAAAACAAACAGAACATTTTATCCAATAGCACAGATGCAACCACATATACAGTATATACATATACAGTAGGTATGATTATGTAAATTCCACATTGCACAGCTTCAGACGCAACGATACATGGATCATCTTGGAACAGGCAACATGTCTTTTACTGTCGTGAGTCATTCTCAAAGTTCGTTTTTTATGTTGTTTATACGTATATGTGGTATTTTTAATATGCTTTAAGACAAACCCTTGCTGAGTATTTTCTCCATAACTTGCAGTATTCGACCAATCACTACGCACTGGTTAACTGGCCAATCATAGCACATCTTGCTTTTCGGAGCGATGAGCTTTGTTAAAAATCTGAGCATTCCAGAGAGGCGGGGCAAAGAGGAGATACTAACATGCACGGTATGTGGAAAATACAGCGTTTTTGAACCTTAAATCATGTATACACATTGCATTACATCTAAAATAAATGATAATATTAGTTTTAGCCATGTCAAATGACCCCTTTAATGAAGCTGAGGTGCAGAGTTACATTCAAGCTATTTTAAGGCAGAAAATAATATTTTAACAGGAGAAAACGTTTAAATATGTAATTTTAATGGTCAATTATTAGTTTTAAGGGATAAAATTATCAACCACAGGGGGACATTAACATTTTTTATTACTTCTGCTTTAAATGAACCATTTTCCAGAAAACGCAGTAATGTTTATAGTATTACTGCCGAGTGTCTGATGGCAGTGGGCGGAGTCTAACCTGCTGGATGTGCTGCTGTAGCTGGAGTTTCTGAGCTGCGCTGAGGATCATGGGAGTTAAGGTGCTGGAGGGATTCTGAGGGCAAGGTGGGGGAACAGGCACACCTTTACTTTCCAGCAGAGCCTTACTTTTCCTCAGTGCCACCAGCTGTTCTCGGACTGTTCGATAACGCTGCTTCAAGACATCTGCCAGTGGGTCCTCGACACATCTACACACAGAAAAATGTCATTTTAAATGGCATGTTGCATATTTCAATGGCTCGCTAAGCTCCGCCCCCCTGTTACTGCTGCCCAATCACACAAGCTTTACAGAACCACATAGTAATGAATTGGAGTTTATTAGTAAAACACGCTCATTGGGTGGTAAAAAATGAAATATTTTGTTCTCTGCATATCACTCTGCAAAGCATTCATCAAAGTCATTGTTTAAAGAAACTGAGATAAAAGTTGTCACGTGCTCATATTTTGAGGACGATCTTACTGAATGTTCTCCAGAAGGGCAGGCGCCTCCTGCGCAGGGTTCTCCTCTTCCTCTTTTTCCTCTTCTTCCTCATGCCCGTCTTCATCCTGACCAAGCGATTCATCCTGAAACTACAGGAAGTGGAGGAGATTAATGACAAAGTAGGGCTGCACAATGAATCGAAATCACACAGTGCAATATGCATATCACAATAGTTTGCAATAACTAAAATGATTTTAATAGTTCAAAAAGTTGTGTACTCAAATTTTTAGGTCGATGTACATAACTTACATGAAGGTGAAACAAGTCGGCTATGGAATTTTTAAATGGTTAATATTGAGTTTTTAATTTATACGTTCATATAATTCGTATAGATTTTACATTATTGCATCACATATTGTATATTGCATATGAAGTTATCACATCACATATTGTGCAGCCGTAGTGCAGAGCAAAAAAAGAGGAAATGTGGACAGGTCAGAGGTCACAAAGCTATCATATAGATGAGTAAATCCTTACTGCATCAAACAGCTCCTCCATCAAATCATTGACTTCTTTCTCTGGAGATTAAAGAGAAGTATGTGATTAATAAAGCACAGCTAATGCTGATGGACTTTTTTCTGCTGTGAAGTGAACTCACTGGTGATACGCACTGCCTTGTCATTTCTGTAGTCCTCGTCATCTGGCTCGTCAGTGTCAGCCAGGAAATTATACTCTGGGTCATCTTCATCATCACCCTCCTCTGACCAGAGAACAACAAGAGGTTAAGATACACATTAGAGGACGGAACGTGATTCAACACGTGATGAGCGTTTCATTTTCAAGCCAATGGCTTTACCTTCATTCTCCTCTGAAGTCATGAGGCCTTGCAGCCACTGCGACCATTCCCGATCCTCAGGGGCGGAGCCTGACTTGTACATGTCGGGAGTGATGTCAGGAGCACGTAACTCCGCCTCCAGACGCCCTAGTGGGACATCCCTCAGAGGGCGTTTTGATCGCGTTCGAAACGAAATGAGACTCTCATCTCCATTACTGCTGCTAAGATTCTAGAGCCACAGAGAGAAACAGTTTTTTGTCTCTTTACAGTTTTATGTATTTGTTCATAAACACTTAATTTGATTTAGTTCAAATAATATCTAAACATCAGCAGTAAGTGAGGCTGCACCTGATATGACTCTGTGCAGTCAGTGCCAATGGCCAGCTCCTCATCCACAGCATGAAGTTTCTCAAGGAAGCTGCACTCAGGTGCTCCCGACGGAGTCGCAGGGGGTGGTGGGGGTCCCATTGGGGCGACGGCCACTGTAAGGTGCCTGGATCTACGAAGGCTCTAAAATAAATACAATAAACTCACAACTCACAAGCATGACAGCATTATATAGTTAAACCTCTGTAGCAAAAAAGCGTAAAGAATATTCATAAAGGTAAATTTACCAAAAGGAAATCCCACTTCAACATCTTTAAACAAGAATGACATTTATATTTTTGAAAGTTGAGTTCAAAGTCTATAAATAAGAATGCAATAAAACCATCTATATTTTGTACTGTTCATCATTTTAAATGAATGTTTTATTTATTACTATTATTTATTTATTAAAATTATTTTACTGTTCTTTCTTTTCCCCCTCTTTTATTCTATCTTAGGATGTATCTTCCTTAAATAGTACATTCAAAGGTATGTTACATTTGTAAAAAAAAATGTTTGTATGGAAGAGGAACGCTATATGTTTATTTCATGTCATCTGTGTTTCATCTGTGCAATAAAAGGATACATTTTATAAGAGAATCAACTCTTATAGATGAATCGGTTCAAAAAACGGATTCGACAAAGTCTTTTTTCTTTTTTCTAAATCACTCGAGTCATCACTCGAATGTTCACAGAAATTTTACAAGCTCTAAAATATTGCAGTAAAAAGTATAAAGATAAACATTTTTACTAGTGCATATAACTATTTAAAGATGAAATATTATTCTGTCCTAAGTTTTTTAATCATCAAAACATAATTTGGTAACACAGTAAGGTTACATTTGTTAACATAAACTAACAATAAGCAATAGTTTTTCACCATGTATTAATCCTTGTTAACATCAATACAATTATTGATGTTATTTCAGGTGCATTAACTAATGTTAACACTTACGACTTTAAAAATGTTTTAGTAAATGCTTAAATTAGCATAAATGCTGTATAGATTATCTATCTATCTTAAGTTCTTGTTAGCTAATACATGTACATTGAGTCATTTAGCAGACGCTTTTATCCAAAGCGACTTACAGAGAGTTCAGGGAGCAATAAGCGATATGTCATACAGGAGCAATAATACAATAATGAGATAATGCACTCATTGTTAACAAATACAACCATATTGTAAAGTGTTCCCTATAATTTTAAGCAATATCACCCAAGCATAGATCCGTCTGCAGATAATTTACCGTTCTGGAAACGCTGGATCTCTCATCATGTTCAGAGTGTGATCTGTGAAGTTTCACTCGAGTGCCTCGTGGAGAAGATACTGAGCTTTCCAAATCACTTTCCAGAAGAGTCTGCAAAACACATACCGGTGAGCTACAAATATTCAACATAAAAATAAAAAAAATTACTCTCTCGACCTCCTCGGCCGTCTCGTCTTCCTCCTCTTCATCGGGCTGATACTCTTCATCAGAGGAGTCTTCATCTTCTAAGGGAATATCGACAAACTGGGGTCCCTTCTGTAAATGCATTCCAACATCCAGGATTTAATGCCACAATGCCGTTTTCATAAAAACGGATTCTGGTTCAACTGAACCTTTGCGGTTACCTTCATCTCAATTGGCTTCTTAATTGGTGAAATGTTCCATGCTGGAATGACCTACAGAAAATACAATTATTGTACAATATTTTTTTATTGTACAATATATATTTTTTAATTAAAATTTTATTAAAATTGAACTCAAAAATCATGTTTTTTATTATGTTGTTATGTTTTTATTGTGTTAGTTGGCTGTATTTTTTATGGCTTAAATCAAAACAAACCAACTGCAGTTTGATTGATATTAATTGGAATGCGCAATAAAAAAAACATGATTTTTGAAATAAAAAAGGACTTCAAAAACAAACTCTTCATTTCATTTTCTGTCATTTAAAAAAGGTTTAGAGAGCCAACAACTAGAATCCTAGATTAATACGAATACTTTTTGATGTCGGTGTCATTTCATTGTTTCGATGAGTTTACCATTATACTAAAATGTCGAAGAAAAACATGAATAAACGCATAGCTACTACATATTGAAAGTAGCATACTTACAACTCCTTTTTCCACAACCTCCTTCAGTTTGGAGCGAGTCATCTTGGGTTCCTGAGAGAAAGAGAGAGAGAGAGCACACATTTATGCATTTAAAGCACAGTTGCCTACTGCATCTACAGTAGCAAAACAGAAAACACAGTCTCGATGTATTTAACACAACATTGACACTCACAAACACAGGAACAGGTTCCGTTTCATTGATGGCAGCCTTCATCATGGCCACAACGTGTTCATTGGTAATAACTTCCTGCAGAAAAAAAGCACACAGCACACCATTATTCAGGTTAGCTCTTAATATAGTCAAAGAGCCAATGCTGTACTTAATTCAGAAACACATGAGAGGACATGGCAACTGGTGACTAGGGCAGCGACATTTGCGCAGAGGTTGAGAAAGCTGTTCACACTCACATGAATAATGTTGCGAACATTTGCCGAGGTCAAGTTATGCTGTCGAGATTTATTTTCAAGGTCTCTGTCCAAATCTCGGTCGATCTCCACCTCTGGCTGGATTTCATCTTCATCTACAACCTGCTGATCTTCTACTTCACCTGCTGCTTCTCTCTTCCTCCTCGAACCTTTCCTTCGGCCCACCGGTCGAGTTCCACTCTGCTCTTTATCTTAAAGACAGGACTGGGGCTGAACTTTTGGACATTTAGAAGGGCTCTTCTTGTTGTCAACTGATCCACTTATTTGGGTTTTTAATTGTGTTGTTTTTTCAATCATTTAACTCAATATTTGCCCCAAAATGTTTTCAGCACACGAAAATGTGCATTCTGGTATTAACACCAAATATCATAACAATTCTTTGAGAACTTACCCAAGGAGATGACCAAGGCCTTTTCAGCATCATCTTCAGGTGTCTGGGTACATGAAGCATGTTGTTCTTGGCCTAAAAACATTCCGTTTTTTATAATCTGATTTTAACAACAAAACTATTTCTGATACAGATATTTGTCACGTTCAAAGAACTTTTGCCATTGAAAATAATTTTACTAGCTAGTTTATAGCCGCACCGGCATCTAATCGTTTTCATTGAACATGGATTGGATCAATTTCAAATTCACCAGGCATCACAAGTTAAAATACAAAAGGAAAAAATACAAAGGAAAAAACATGACAACCTTTAGATAACATTTTTGCTATGACATATTTCTTAACAACATTAACTTATATGTGACTTATATGACAACAGGATCATTTTAATTTGAAAGGTTTTGAGACACAGCTAGAGTTTAAGGACGTGTTTACAGTTCTTACAGGCACTGTCAGACTGAGGACCGGAGGCTCTGATCTTAGTGTAGCGCCTGGATGAGCCTCTCATGTCAGTTACATCAGTCAAGTCCTCGGGCTCTTCAGCTCTCGGTACTTTACACTGAGAGAGTCCACTTCTCCTGCTCTTTAACCTCCGTTTGCGGCTTTGATCCATCATTCAAACCTATCGAGAAGAAATAGGATCAATGCAAATGATCAAAAAATGCACGTCGTAGAAATGTTAAGAGAAAATGAAATAAAAATCACATATGGGTCCAGGGAACCTTATATCTAACTATGCATTTGTTTATAACTTGTGACATCATTTGTTGTCCATTGTGTCATTGAGCTCTCGTTTCGTATTGTAAAAAGAAAATAGTGGAACAGAAGCAATACCTTTAAAGGTACTATCGTGTACCTCCGTTTGTCATATTTCATGTTTTTATTTCATTGAAGCAAGTAAAACATTTAGATTTAACCGCAATACGCCCGCCAACATGAAACAGCGGCGACGTGATGACGAAATGCACAACAAAGCTCGTCACTTCCTATTAAACGAACGGAATAGGACAGTTCCAAACTAAAAGTCACCAAGACGGTTCTCCAACTAAGTTTGATGTTTTATTTTTCATACTGTATTCATCTGTTTATTATAGTGAATTAAAAAGTAAAAGGCAGATAAATATGGAAGTTTTTTTGTTGCGTGAACTTACTTGTGACCCTGTCTGTAAAAACAAACGAACATAAAGTTTGATTTCAATCTTTAATTTAATATAATTTCTTTGACATGGCCTTACTCAGATAAAGATATCAAGATGATGTTTTCACAGAATGTTCTTTACATGATGTAAAATATTTTCTTAAACAGTACATCTGTTAAAAAACACTGTATGGAAAGTCCCCATTATAAGTTAATGTCAAGTTTAACGTCACATTTATGACCTATTTAGTCCCTAAATGGCGCAGGTTTTAATTTAGCCGCATAACATTAACCAGTTTAGCAAACTTGCAAATAGATTTAAAGCATCAGCTGTGATGAATAATGATATCCACCTGTTCCTCATCAGATGTTATAAAACACCTCTAACCAACAGAGCAAACTCTTAGTAGCCTATCTGAAGGTCTAAAACAGTTGCTGCAATTTGGGCCGTTTCAGAAATGTTTGCGTTTGGAGGAAATTCACCAAGTGTAGGAAACATATCGACACCTAAAGGGATCTCCAGGCAAAATTTGCCACTTACTCCTAGAAGGATTCCCAAATTTACCATTCCTCCAAAATTATCACTGTCTCCTCGAGTTTACCTTAAGCTGGACAAAGATGAGGACACACAAGAGCTGTTATCATCAGAAAGTCCGGAGAAGCAGTCTCCTAGACATCTGCCTTCTATTGCATCACCATTTATTTCTGCCAAACTTCGCTTCACTCCTAAGACGAAACGACTGCAAAGAACTGCCATGGATGACCTCTCTGACCCTTCGACGCGGGCTGCCATGTCTTTGGAACACGTGGGAAAGGTCACAACACCTTATGGCTTTCGGACCTTAGCTGCCAGTCCCAATGTGAGCCGCAGGGAGTCATTATTCCACAAACGGGGACGCTGTGCAGAACAGAAAGTGACTGTGGATTCGGAGGTTTTGCCATCTTCAAAATCAACGTTTTGCAACACAACCAAGAAAAACTGCTCTGACAAAACGTTTCAGGAGAGCCCAAGTGAGCACCAGTCCCATCGGAAGTCCAAAAGACCAGGCCTGGAGTTGCTCTTTAACAAACCATTGGCTGTCTTAAAGACTCTTACTCCCAAAAGGAAGAATTCGCCCATAAAACTTAAGTTCTAGAATTGATTAGGAGTTTTTGTAGTCTTGTCCACTGTGGATTTTCAAGAAAATGTTATAAATAAAATTTATTTTAATTCAAAGCAATGTACGTATTCATAATTTTGTTCGTATGGAGATTGATGCATTGATCAGATGTTATTTTGAGTAAGATTTAAGATACGGGTAACTCCCCAAATATGGTCATTCAAAATCTATGCATGTTCTTTCTTCTGTGGAACATGAACGAAGATATTTTGAGAAATGTCTTTGTGGTTCTGTCTGTCTACACAATGGAAGTCAATGGGAGCCGATGTTGTTTGGTTACTATCAAGTTCTTCAAAATATCTCCTGTTGTGTTCTGCAGAAAAAGATCATACTAAAATACTATAAATGAAGAGGAGAAATTAGAAAATATTTTTTGGGTGAACTGTTGTCTTTGTCACTTTTTCCACACACGCTGACATAAGACATCTGTTTATGATCTTTGTACCTTTTCACAATCCCTTCTAACATAAACTCAGTATTTCTTTTGCTGTGCTGCTAAAGCTTAATATCAGTCAGAAAACACTGCTGGCATGGCGCAAGTTTCTACGAAAATGTTACTGTCTCTTTCAAACATGACGTTTTAAATGACAAACACCTTCTCCAGCCTTTTTTATTAATATCATAGTCCTTTAACATAGTTACAATCTGTTTATGAAAATAAGTCAGTAGAAAGAATTCTTTTAAAAAGTCCAACAAGTCAAGTCCTCCATTTGTACAGTCCCGCTTTGTGCATTGAAATCATGAGATAAAAATTTGCAGACAGGAAGTTCGTTTCCCTCTTAAGTCCCAGGTTCCACTCTGAAGAGCCACAGCACTCAAACAGGACAGAGCGTCAATCTTTATTTATGATGGAAACAGGAAATGTCAACATGAAAGATAAAAGGCTTGAACCTGAAGTTTCTAATCTGCTTCAATTCGAAAATGAACTTCCAAATACAGTAAAATCGGTTTAAGATTCCTGTACTTCACATTACCACCTATAATCTTGGTTCGCTCGGTTTGTGGGTAATTCTTCTCAGAAGTACGTTGCCGTGAATTTTATGGATGGGCCGTTGTGTAAAGTGACACAGAGTAACCCTACGCTTTAAGGCAGTCTGTCTCGCATGTGTGTCAGTCTGTGCCAGTCTGGATGTAGTTTCTCCAGGCTTAGCCGCCCCCTCTGCGCCCATCCTTACGCTTAACCAAACCCTCAGGCTTAAAATAGCCCAAGAGTCCAGTGGTTAGAGAATTGAAGGGGCTTGTCTCTCAGGCTCCAGCCAGTGGCATTCGAGTCCATAGTTCCGCCCCTACAATAGCAGAGCGTGTCTGGGCAAACTGCCCTCGAGTGGCAGGTAGATGATTGGCAGGTAAGTCTCCAGTGACGTCACAATCGCAGAGGGGGCGTGATGCTGGGGCGTGGTTGGCGTGGAGACCAGGGTTCGTCCTCTCAGTCACTGTCAGAACCTACTGCAGATGAGCCTTTCCGTTTCCTTTTGGGTGCTTTGGGTTTGGAATCCTCTTCCTCCTGGAGACAAAAATGGTTTAAAACAGACGACAAGTGTGTGATTAAAAAGCAAGGAGTGAAGGCCTTTGTGTTGATGTCACGATGAACAGCTCATGCTGTTGTTGTGGATTTACCGAAGCGGTGCTGGACGCACTCTCCTCCTCATTGCATGGCTGGGGAGCTACGCCCTTGCGGGATCGCGGCGAGGACGCTGGGGCTTTGCGGCGAGATTTGGGAGGTTTGGTGGAATCTTCGTAGTCCTCAGCCAATGAGAAAAGATCACTGAACCTGACCGAAACAACATAAGCAGCACATGGTTAGTAAATCGAAAATTGAATTTAAAAAATGCATTGAATTTAAAATGGATTTAAAACGTTTTGTTCAATTGAACAACTTTTCTTTAAACTTCACTCTTTTAAACTTTAAACCTTCAACTTTGGATAATGCTATATTTTTGTATTTTTAAAATAATTCAAGACTGGTCAAAGTTAACAAGCTCAGTTTCATTTTTTTTATTGGTTAAATATTTGCCAAATTAACAGAGAAACAAAGGATGACCATTAGTAAAAATGTATGAAAAAATTAAAATGACGAAATACAGACATATGACTTTTCTGCAAACAGCAACAAAACCTAAATGCTTTACCATGCACTAAAATCACATACCTCATTTTGTGAGCCTCATCACAACTGGCCTGTACATGCTGCAGGGCTTGCAATATGGGCGTCTGAGAAAAAACTGATACACCAACAGAAACACTTCAGCGATCTTTGCTTCAACTAAAATAAACAGTAGGCTGTTGATATTTCAAGAAACATGACCGGAAGAGGAACTCACAGTTGTTCTTGGTGTTGCTGAGGTTCAGTCTCAAGCTGTCTAAATGTTCCAGCATCTGCTCAAGAGTCAGCTGAGCCAGTTTACTGCTTGAACTTCTCAAACTACAAAAGATGAACACAAACATATTTGAGACAACACTTTGTTTTATTTTTTGCTGTGTTGATATTTATATGTAGTAATATGAACAATCAAGAAAGGACAGGAAAAGATGGGAAGAAGTGAAGGTAATGCCAGTCGCATTTATGGTAGATCAATAGATACAAACCATTCCTCCTTAAAGCAACAGTTCACTTTCAAAACGAAAATTCTGTCATTATTTACATCGCCCTCTTGTCATTTCAAACCTGCATGACTTTCTTTCTTCTCCAGAACACAAAAGAAGATATTTTGAAAAATGTTGGTAACAGAAAACCATTGGTCCCCATTGACTGACATGGTCCTCACTGCAGAACACAAGATCCAGCGGGCGAAGCTGGATCCAGATCCAACTCCTCCCACTTTACATAATTAGCCGTAATTTGGAGGGTTAAGTTGCACCACGTAGTCGCCGACGTTTGCTCTTATCAGTGTAATCATAATTTAGTGTACGCCTGTAAGTAATGATCACAGTTATGTTAAACCTTACCCTAAACCTAAATCTAATAAAATATGTTATAAAAAATACGTTAATAAATAAAGTTCGTCTTCAGCAAGTTTGTTTGTCCGTCAAAAGAATAACTTTAGTTACGACTCAATGCGGAAATGGTAGAGCAACAACACGAGTATGACGCAAAACTGCTGCAGAAATCTGTCGACCAATCAAGACGCGGCGGGAGGAGACTGGATCCAGTCTCGACCAATCACAATGCAACAGGAGGAGACTGGATCTGGATCCAACCTTGCCCCCTGGATCTCGCGTTCTGCAGTGAGGAGCTACTGCATTGACTTGCATTGGTTTTGTGTCCATACAATAGAAGTCAATGGGGACCGATGGTTTTTGCTTACGGACATTTTTCAAAATATCTTCTTCTGTGTTTTGCAGTGGAAAGAAGGTCATAAAGGTTTCAAATGACAACAGGGTGAGTAAATGATGACAGAATTTTCATTTTGAAGGTGAACCATTCCTTTAAATTTGAGGATACTGAATATAAAGGGTTTATAGTGGAAGAATAGTTTTGTAATGACCTCTGTCGTTTGCGAGGCATGTTGTTGTTCTTGATGAGTAGTGCTTTGATGTGTTCTCCCAGCAGATCGTCGTGTTTAGCAGCCCAGTGGCGCAGGATGCTGGTGGTAAACTGGTCCTCTTGGTGATGGGGTCGGCTGAGAACCATCTTCACCATCTCCTCGCTCGGCCTGGACCAGTGGTGTAAAGTATTGGAGTAAATGTACTTAGTTACTTTACTTAAGTATCTTTTTGGCTACTTTGTAGTTGTACTGAGTATTAAAGATATTAGCAACTTTTACTCTCTACTTAACTACATTTTTGAACAAGTATATGTACTCTTTACTCCACTACATTTGTAATGACTAATGTAATTACACATTACATTTTGCATGGCACCTATCTTATAATTAATATTGCCATTTACAGGGCATTGAAGGTACTACAATCTTGTGGATTTTGCCCTAACTTACAAAAACTTGTCAACATGGCTTCTTTATATGAATATGAGTGCAGTATCAGGTAGATGTCAATCGCTGGCGGTTTACACACGGTTAGCCCTTACCCGCTATTTCTACAGTAATATATTGGCAACACTGTTGCCAGCTAGTTACTGTAGGTCACACATCTACAAAAGCTCTTATTTTTAAAACTAACTCTTCCTAAATGTGCTCTAAACATGTTTGCTCAAAATTTGACCATGTGGTGGGACTATTGCCATGAAGTGATGTAAACCAGTAAAAAGAATGTATAGTATTTCAATTTTCAAAAGTGCTCTCACACTATATAGACAAAATATTAACCTATAGAATGAGTCGGACACAGAGAAATGAACAATCCACATATGAATCTCAACAATGGTGACAATCAACTGAACAGCTTCATGCTGCAATGCATGCTGGGTACATAGTACAAAACTCATTCATGATTGTTTGTCACCATTGATGAGGTTTGTATGTCAAGTGTCTAACTGTGTCTCAATTGCAAAGAAAGATTTTCTGACAGAGATCTTTCCATTATAACATGTAATCACTTTACCAAACATATCTTAATAAATCTTTAATGCTATATTATTATTATTTAATGATTGAATTCTTTCAGATGTATCTTCAGTTACTAAGCAAACATAAAGTTGCGGTTCCTGTAAAGTCCCTTTCAGTGTTATTGTATAAGTGTACATTTTAAAGCTACAAGAAAGTCAAAGAGTCCAACCAAAGCAAACACTGATCGCCATAATGGTGACTTAAAACATAATTGAACCACTATGAACTCGAGTTAAATCTCAATAAGATCTTACACAGATGACAGAAATAAAGTGAAAGTGGTGTCTGTAATATGTGAAGATGTTATTGATGTTTGTGTTTAATTCTCCTCTGGTGAAATCTTGACAGATTTATTGTGTTCATCTGTTATTTACACTTGTTCATCTAAGACTGTGTGACTTAAGTGCGTTAATAGATTCTTTATAATGTATCTTCAAACAGCCATTGCAGTAGTTTACTGTAAAACACCTACAGTAACTAGCTGGCAACAGTGTTGCCAATATATTACTGTAGAAATGGCAGGTAAGGGCTAACAGTGTATGTGAAATGAGGACATGACTGCAGCTGGCGATGAGGCCCAAACCAGCATGTCCAGTGCAAAAAGGCTTTGACTTTTTAATTCTACTTAACATTATTTTATTTATCTGTTATATTGAAGAGACCTTTTTGAAGGACTTTGGTTTACTTATGAGCACTTGAGCTTAAATGAGACTTAGGGTGTTTGTAATGACGTAGGTTATGGTGTCGACCATGATTTGTTGCAATTTTGAGGTGTTCAGTCTTATTATGATTTAAGAAAATAAATGCGATTGCTCACTTCACAAATCAACTGTTTCTAGTTTTTCACTGCTGTGTCTCTTAAGTGTTGAGGACTAGTGCTGCTTTGAGCCTACATTCAGTATGAGTAAAATACTCAAGTACTGTTAAAATCAGATACTCAAAGACTTTTACTGAAGTCGTTTTGGAATTGGTGACTTGTAACTTGTAATGGAGTAATTTTCACTGCAAGGTATCTGTACTTTTACTTAAGTATGGTTTTCAGATACTCTTTACACCTCTGGCCTGGACACAAAACAATATATACAGCACCTGACAGTAGCAATGAAAAGTAACCACTATTTGTATAAAACAAGGACTTACTTTTCTCTGCGTAACTGCAGAAGCAGGCAGGATAGAGCCTCTGGATGCTCTGTGAGCAGAGAGAAGGATTATGGGAAATGTGTGAGATGTCAAATGTGTGTGTGTGTCTATATACACTGCCGCTCACCCTTGTATTTGAGGTGCTGTAAAATGGGTGTAATGGTCTCAAGGGGTATACTGTGCGCCAGGAAAAGCTGCCATGTGCTGTACTGCTCGAACGTCTCCCAGTCCAGAGACTGAACTGTAACACACGCACCGACAACAAGATCAGATTCACAAATTCACGAGTTCACCTGCGCAGATAACAGCGATGTTGCAGGGATAATAATGATAGAGCATGGGTATGAAGGTTTATGCGTATTTGGCGTGCTGTCCAGGGAGCGGGCTCCGAGCCTGCCGGATCTATCCGAACTCGAAGCCCTCTACCCTGGCCAGGGCAAGTGCGCCGAGCTCGGAACCGGCTCGAGCCCAGAGCACACCCCCTGGGGTCCTGCGGGAGAATGATCTTTGTGAGGGGATCAGGGGTGGAGGAGGGATGCTGATCTGAAGCAGGTAAGATGGTTTCCCTATTTATAAGAGTGCTTGCTTGAGCTGATAGGGTAGACGCGGTGATTGCTGATGGTAGACCAGCCGGGCTGATTAAATGCTGGGTAGATGCGGTGATTACTGATGGTAGACCAGCCTGGCTGATTATATGCTCCGTCTCCTCCCGAACTTTGTTAATTAAACATCATGTCTAGAATGTGTGTGGCATTCGCCTCGGTTCAACTTACTGAGAATGTTGAGCACTGAGTCTTTGCGGAACATCACCAGATTGCCCATCATCACATGACACATCAGCTCCTGAAGCTATTAGGGGATGCGAGAGACAAAAAGGTGAATGGAAACTTCAATGATTTGTCAAGAGAATCTGAATTGAATCAAACCTGTGCAGAATCAATGACAGCCACTATCATGTTCAGAAGCTCTCCGCTCCGCAGGGTCTCATCTGGAAACTGTACAAGGCACACACACGTGATATTTAGAAGGGGACCAAAGACGTTTGAATGCAAATCAGTTCTCTCTTAAAGTCATACTTGGAAGCACCGAGTCTTTTGTTTAGCCAGACCTCAGATTGACAACAGTCTGGACTGTAATGTCTGCCTGACATGTAAAGCAACCAATCACAGTTGGTTTTGTTCAGCATCATGTTTAGGGGCGGGAAAATGTGCTCTATGCGTAATGTGTTTGGTACGATGATGTTTTGAGAACGTGTGCGTTACCTCAGAATAGATGGACGGGGTGAGGTAGCACAGCAGCCTCACGTCATCCTCCTGACAGGCCTTCATGTCCATCATCAGGCAGGTGTGCAGGTCACCCAGAGCCGTCGCCTGAGCAAACGACTCGTACAGACTCATCTTCCCAGCGGCTGCTTTGCTGCAGGAGTGAAAAATACAGCGAGTTACGTCAACCGGAGCCTTTGCAGTCAATGTTTCCAGCATCAAGTCTTCTTTCAGAATACAAACAAAATTACAGCCAATCATTTTTGGAGTTATTACAGACGTGCAGAGCGGGATTTCCGACCAATGACATTTTACTGTCAGTGACACAAAAATACAAACCAGGAGAGCAACAAAATGTCTTGTACAAGACCTCACACAAGTTAACATAAACATAGATTTATCACTTCATGTTTGACACACCATCCTGGTAAGCAAACGGTGTGAAATAAGATCTGGATCAAGCACTGAATGTTGGACTCTCACCTGGCTTTGAGGTAGAAGAGAAGATGATAACCGATTTTAGGTTGTTTCTGGTAGAGCTCAGCAAGCAGGTCCAGCAGAACGGAGAAGCCGCTGTTATCTTCCTGCATTTGACACAAGTTCCTGAAGATCAGACACACCGGCTTACACACAGATTCCTCTAGTGACCTGAAACACACACATAAAATGGTTGAACAGCATTGCAGCGAGAACAAATCTATATATTTTAACACGCCTTCTGTCATTTTATTAATAAGGAAAGTGATGGAAAACGGATGGGGAGAGAAGAGGGAACTGACTTTAAGCCGTGTAGCTCCAAGGCAAATACATTTCTAATCAATATAGATCGACGGCCAGATTGATTCTTACTCTTCTGTGATCTCCTCGGGTAACACATCTCCTCTAAAGTGACTCTTGAACAGCTCAGCCATACAGGAGGCTAGCGTGGACATCTGCTCCGAGTCGAAATCCTCCTAAAACGATGAATCGCAAAAATGTGTCATCGGTCATTTTTAAAGTACTGACCGAATGTTTCATTCGAGCAAAGCTTACCTCTAAAATAAGGTCCACTATTTCCTGCATGACCTCACAATGTGTCTCTGTGTCACTGAGAGAGAAAGAGAAACAGAGTGAGACTCACATTTATGTGCAGAAAATCCATACATTTGATCTATTGTATCAATCATGTGACTCCAAACGCACCTTCCTTTCTGCAGCTGCAAAACCCGCTCTTTCAGCGCATCGTCTAATTGGTCCACGAAAGGTGTGATGTCAGCGGGTTCATCGATATAGGTCTCCTTGAGCTGGTGGAACCTGAACTCACGCTTTTTACCTTGGGACAAACAGGCAAAATTAAGACTCTGTAGCTGCAAACTGGGTCACACGCATCATTTAGAACAACGGCAGCACTGCAAACAATTTACACTTAATGATTTTTTATCTGTAATTGATTTACGTACAGCTAAAAGTATCTTAGCCCTACCCTTGTTGTTCAGCTCCTCCTCATCGTCACTGAAGGTGGCATCTGTGTTGTCATAGCAACCATCTTCCTTATCAAGCACATGATTGTCCATTTCCAACTGAACGGAGTCCTCCATTTTTACTACGCAAAGTAGGGAAGAAATGTCCAACGTCAAACACGAAAAAAGTTCAAGGCTACAAACTTGACATTATGGCGACATCGCAATTCACAAACACCTTTGCACTGTGACGACTTAAATAAGACTAAAGCTGCGGTCACACTTGACTTTTCGTTCCATTGATTTCCATTCATACGCATGCGAATGCGTCAGACCGGAAACGCAAGCCCGTATTCCGCTGCGTAGCAAAGTTCAAGTTTGGTGAACTCTGACCTGCGTATTCGCATCACGTGAGTGCGCGAGACCAATAGAAGATCAAAATGTCACAGCATGACCTCTCGGTACAGAACTGTAAAAGATGGAGGAATCGCTCCCGCCCATTTTCGCAGCACCGTCCGAACGACTTTGTGCATAACAATTCTGCATGCAAGCATTAGCATCATTCCCTTAAACTCATTTTATTCTATTTAAACAGAAAATAGACCATTCAGGCCCTTTTGCAATACTATTTTCAATGTGCTATGATTTGGGGATAATCTATCATACTGTGATGTGATTGGCTATGGAACGCAGTGGGTGGAGCAATGACCTTCTGTGGGCGGGGATGGGGAACTGCAGAACTCTGGGAAGCGTTCTCTCAGCATGGATCGCAGCTCGCGGTCCAGTTTAGGGTTGTCAAACAGTGGTGCTAGGTGACTGAAAGAGAGAGAGAGAGAGAGAGAGAGAGAGAGAGATGTAGGAGGTTGTCAAGACATCACATCGGAATAAGCATGAACACACACACACTGTCTGGATGAAGGAGAAACTCACGCCAGAACTCTCTTTTCCATGATGAAGGTAAGAGAGTTGAAGACGCCCTGTCGCACTTGACCCTCAAGAGGTGGGAAAAAGTTTGGGATGATCTGAATCAAAACGAGATACAGGTTATATATGTATATACAGTGGGTACGGAAAGTATTCAGACCCCCTTAAATTTTTCACTCTTTGTTATATTGCAGCCATTTGCTAAAATCATTTAAGTTCATTTTTTTCCTCATTAATGTACACACAGCACCCCATATTGACAGAAAAACACAGAATTGTTGACATTTTTGCACATTTATTAAAAAAGAAAAACTGAAATATCACATGGTCCTAAGTATTCAGACCCTTTGCTGTGACACTGATATATTTAACTCAGGTGCTGTCCATTTCTTCTGATCATCCTTGAGATGGTTCTACACCTTCATTTGAGTCCAAATGTGTTTGATTATACTGATTGGACTTGATTAGGAAAGCCACACACCTGTCTATATAAGACCTTACAGCTCACAGTGCATGTCAGAGCAAATGAGAATCACGAGGTCAAAGGAACTGCCTGAAGAGCTCAGAGACAGAATTGTGGCAAGGCACAGATCTGGCCAAGGTTACAAAAAAATTTCTGCTGCACTTAAGGTTCCTAAGAGCACAGTGGCCTCCATAATCCTTAAATGGAAGACGTTTGGGACGACCAGAACCCTTCCTAGAGCTGGCCGTCCGGCCAAACTGAGCTATCGGGGGAGAAGAGCCTTGGTGAGAGAGGTAAAGAAGAACCCAAAGATCACTGTGGCTGAGCTCCAGAGATGCAGTCGGGAGATGGGAGAAAGTTGTAGAAAGTCAACCATCACTGCAGCCCTCCACCAGTCGGGGCTTTATGGCAGAGTGGCCTCTCCTCAGTGCAAGACACATGAAAGCCCGCATGGAGTTTGCTAAAAAACACCTGAAGGACTCCAAGATGGTGAGAAATAAGATTCTCTGGTCTGATGAGACCAAGATAGAACTTTTTGGCCTTAATTCTAAGCGGTATGTGTGGAGAAAACCAGGCACTGCTCATCACCTGTCCAATACAGTCCCAACAGTGGTGGCAGCATCATGCTGTAGGGGTGTTTTTCAGCTGCAGGGACAGGACGACTGGTTGCAATCGAGGGAAAGATGAATGCGGCCAAGTACAGGGATATCCTGGACGAAAACCTTCTCCAGAGTGCTCAGGACCTCAGACTGGGCCGAAGGTTCACCTTCCAACAAGACAATGACCCTAAGCACACAGCTAAAATAACGAAGGAGTGGCTTCACAACAACTCCGTGACTGTTCTTGAATGGCCCAGCCAGAGCCCTGACTTAAACCCAATTGAGCATCTCTGGAGAGACCTGAAAATGGCTGTCCACCAACGTTTGCCATCCAACCTGACAGAACTGGAGAGGATCTGCAAGGAGGAATGGCAGAGGATCCCCAAATCCAGGTGTGACAAACTTGTTGCATCTTTCCCAAAAAGACTCATGGCTGTATTAGATCAAAAGGGTGCTTCTACTAAATACTGAGCAAAGGGTCTGAATACTTAGGACCATGTGATATTTCAGTTTTTCTTTTTTAATAAATGTGCAAAAATGTCAACAATTCTGTGTTTTTCTGTCAATATGGGGTGCTGTGTGTACATTAATGAGGAAAAAAATGAACTTAAATGATTTTAGCAAATGGCTGCAACATAACAAAGAGTGAAAAATGTAAGGGGGTCTGAATACTTTTCGTACCCACTGTATATATATATATATATACAAACCCGATTACAAAAAAGTTGGGACACTGTACAAATTGTGAATAAAAAAGGAATGCAATAATTTACGAATCTAATAAACTTATATTCTATTCACAATAGAATATAGATAACATATGAAATGTTGAAAGTCAGACATTTTGAAATGTCATGCCAAATATTGGCTCATTTTGGATTTCATGAGAGCTACACATTCCGAAAAAGTTGGGACAGGTAGCAATAAGAGGCCGGAAAAGTTAAATGTACATATAAGGAACAGCTGGAGGACCAATTTGCAACTTATTAGGTCAATTGGCAACATGATTGGGTATAAAAAGAGCCTCTCAGAGTGGCAGTGTCTCTCAGAAGTCAAGATGGGCAGAGGATCACCAATTCGCCCCATGCTGCGGCGAAAAATAGTGGAGCAATATCAGAAAGGAGTTTCTCAGAGAAAAATTGCAAAGAGTTTGAAGTTATCATCATCTACAGTGCATAATATCATCCAAAGATTCAGAGAATCTGGAACAATCTCTGTGCGTAAGGGTCAAGGCCGGTAAACCATACTGGATGCCCGTGATCTTCGGGCCCTTAGACGGCACTGCATCACATACAGGAATGCTACTGTAATGGAAATCACAACATGGGCTCAGGAATACTTCCAGAAAACATTGTCGGTGAACACAATCCACCGTGCCATTCGCCGTTGCCGGCTAAAACTCTATAGGTCAAAAAAGAAGCCATATCTAAACATGATCCAGAAGCGCAGGCGTTTTCTCTGGGCCAAGGCTCATTTAAAATGGACTGTGGCAAAGTGGAAAACTGTTCTGTGGTCAGACGAATCAAAATTTGAAGTTCTTTTTGGAAAACTGGGATGCCATGTCATCCGGACTAAAGAGGACAAGGACAACCCAAGTTGTTATCAGCGCTCAGTTCAGAAGCCTGCATCTCTGATGGTATGGGGTTGCATGAGTGCGTGTGGCATGGGCAGCTTACACATCTGGAAAGGCACCATCAATGCTGAAAGGTATATCCAAGTTCTAGAACAACATATGCTCCCATCCAGACGTCGTCTCTTTCAGGGAAGACCTTGCATTTTCCAACATGACAATGCCAGACCACATACTGCATCAATTACAACATCATGGCTGCGTAGAAGAAGGATCCGGGTACTGAAATGGCCAGCCTGCAGTCCAGATCTTTCACCCATAGAAAACATTTGGCGCATCATAAAGAGGAAGATGCGACAAAGAAGACCTAAGACAGTCGAGCAACTAGAAGCCTGTATTAGACAAGAATGGGACAACATTCCTATTCCTAAACTTGAGCAACTTGTCTCCTCAGTCCCCAGACGTTTGCAGACTGTTATAAAAAAGAAGAGGGGATGCCACACAGTGGTAAACATGGCCTTGTCCCAACTTTTTTGAGATGTGTTGATGCCATGAAATTTAAAATCAACTTGTTTTTCCCTTAAAATGATACATTTTCTCAGTTTAAACATTTGATATGTCATCTATGTTGTATTCTGAATAAAATATTGAAATTTGAAACTTCCACATCATTGCATTCTGTTTTTATTCACAATTTGTACAGTGTCCCAACTTTTTTGGAATCGGGTTTGTATATATATATATGTGTGTGTATACGTATATAAGTAAATATTATCAAATAATGTGTACAGATGAACTGATATCAAAAATGTTTTAAGTGTCTTAATTCAACACCAAGCAATTTCTGTGAAACAATGTTAATATGTGAAATACCCGACACATGAAGTCTAGTAATGTTGCTGTTATAGCAGGATGGGGCTTCATGGAGTGATGCATCACCAATATAGCAGGCTCTGAAATAAAAAATGAATAAACAAGCAATAAAAATAAAGTTAATAAATCAAATGTCATAATCAATAGAAAAAAAACAGAACATAAGTGAGGTGTGAGGCAATGTTTATCAAGTTAACTTAAAGGGACAGTTCACCCCAAAATAAAAACTCACCTCACTCACCCTCATGTAATTTCAAACATGTATGACATCCTTTCTTCTGCAGAACACAAAAGAAGATATTTTGAAGAATGTTGGTAACAGAAAACCGTTGGTCCCCATTGACTTGCATTGGTTTTGTGTCCATAATATAGAAGTAAATGGGGACCAACGCTTTTTGGTTACCAATATTCTTCAAAATATCTTCTTTTGTGTTCTGCAGAAGAAAGGATGTCATACAGGTTTGAAATGACAAGAGAGTGAGTAAAAGATGACAGAATTTTCATTTTGAAGGTGAACTATTCCTTCAAAGGGCATTAAAACTTTTGGAAACAATAATCTTCACAAGCTAACAAAACACTCAGGAACACATACCAATGTTCATAATGCTGTCTTTCTCTGGGTTGAAGAACAGCCAGTCATAGAACAAGGCCAGTTTGGCATTGGATGCAGCAACATTAGACTAGAGAGAGAGAGACAGACAGACAGACAGACAGGGAGACAGAGAGAGAGAGAGAGACAGAAGGACAGAGAGAGAGAGACAGAGAGAGAGAAGCACTGGTACAAGACAGAGAGAGACGAACAGGAACAGAGGACGCCGAGAGGATGGACGAGAAGAAGAGCAGTACATGAGACCCGGAAATGGAGAGAAGGAGAGAGAGAATCGATCCGCGAGAAGAGAAGAGAGAGAGAAGACAGACAGACCAGACAGGGAGACAGAGAGAGAGAGAGAGACAGAAGGACAGAGAGAGAGGACGAGAGAAGAGACAGACGGAGACAGGAGAGAGAGAGAAGAGAGACAGAGAGAGAGACAGACAGACAGACAGACGAGAAGAGAGAGAGAGAGAGAAGAAGAGAGAAGAGAGAGAGAATGACAGAGAAGAAAGGGAAAGAGAGAGAGACGAGAGAGAGAGAAGAGAGAGAGAGAGGAGAAAGAGAAGAAAGAGAGAAGAGAGAGAGAAGAGAGAGAGAAGAGAGAGGAAGAGAGAGAGAGGAGATAGAGGAAGAGAGAAGAGAAGAGAAGAGAGAGAGAGAGAGACAGAAGGACAGAGTTAATTACAGAGACACTCTTAATTCTGAAAAGAAGCTGTATCAATAGTACTAAATATTCTATTTACCGTGCAGGTAGTCAGCAACCAACCAATAATGGCCCAGCGTGGCAGAATGTCAGAGCTCAGCACCTCATTGGATGGGTGAACCACACCGCATATATAACGAATGAGGTCGCAGCGCAGTGATTGGCTCTCGGCTGTGGACAGATACTGCCTCTGAAACCAGTCTTGATAGCGCTTCTGCTGTCCAAATCGAACCTGCAGCCAGAAACATGCACTTAGTGTGTGACCACATATTTAACCATCAAGATGTGGTGTTGCGTTAGCGTGCGTTTACCCGTGATGTCATGAACAGCAGCTTGGTCTCCATGTCGGGCGTGAGGCGGCAGGCCAGAAATTTGCGGGAAGTTCTAGATGTGAGGAGCTGCAGGATGCCTGCAAACAACAAAAACACACTTTATGTATTTTTACACACACACACAACATTGGGTTTGACTACTATGAAAACACACACCTGTGAACTGTGGGCTTAGAGTCTGGGGATTGTGCATAAGGTCTCGCCATAGTAACTCCATTTCAGGGATACGAGCCACATTCTGTAACAGCCTGACCAGATCCCGCCCGATAATAAAACACTCCATGAACTGTTAAAACACAATCACAGAGCAAACCATTAAACAGAAAACACCATTTAAAATGCAATAAACTTGACATGTCACTCCTGTCCTCTTCATATTTCGTGGTTTTTATTTTTTGCCATAAATCCTTATTAGTGACCTTTTATGTTTGGCAATTTTGACAACACAGTATTTAATCATTTAAAAAGTCCATTCCTGAAAAACAGCGAATTTGAACATACAAGGTTTCAGAAGGACATCGACGATATTTTAAATTGAACCACAATTTTCAGGTAAATAAAGTATGGTAAGACTGCATCAAATGGTGATTTGACTGGATAAAAATATATTTACATTTACATTTATGCATTTGGCAGACGCTTTTATCCAAATAATATATTTTGATGCTATTGGTTAATGTTATTTTTCCCCTCCAATAAGACTTATTAAACTTATTTCAGAGGTGGAGAAAGTTTTTTTAAAGCTGTAATCCATAACTTTAGCCTCTATCAATTCATTATTTTGAACTAAAAAGGTAACAGATGGCAAATGTCTTTACAATAATGTGCACTGATAAATTACGCACATTAAAGGGATAGTCCATCCCAAAATGAAAATTCTCTCAAGAATTACTGCCCCTCGAGTTGTTCCAAACCTGTATAAATGTCTAATTCCAGCCCAAAAATCTGTCATCATTTACTCGTACTTGTTCCAAACCTGTGTAAGTTTCTTTGGTCTGATGAACACAAAGAAAGATATTTGGAAAAATGTTCGCAACTGACATTTCTGGGACATCATTGACTACCATAGTGGTAGTCAAATGGTAGTCAAAGGTGCCCTTGAACTGTTTGCTTTCCTAAATTCTTCAAACTACCTAATTTTGTGAAAATTATACAATAAAAAATTATGACATCATTTTTTCTACCATGCTACTCAGTGATGTCCCAGAACTGTCAGTTGCTAACATTTTTCCAAATATCTTTCTTTGTGTCTATCAGACCAAAGAAACTTACACAGGTTTGGAACAAGTACGAGTAAATGATGACAGAATTTTGGGCTGGAGTATCCCTTCAAGAAAGCAATCCAGGAAAATATTGAGTTCATATTGTCCTTAAATCTCAATTATTCTAATATCATGTTGAAGAGATGAGCTGACTGTGTAACTGTTAAAAATCACAACCTCAAGGGCTCTCTCAGGAACTGCTGACCTATATAGTCATCACAGTCCTGCTGTAGTGCCCTTGAGCAAGACACTTAACCTCAGTTTGCTTCGGTGAATAAAAAGGATATGTTGAGTCAATAACATTTATTGTACATAACTATGTAAACTCATGATAAACATAAAACCAACCAACTTCTCATTGTAAAGTATATGGCTTACAAAAAAGCAGAGAAATACTCAAGTACATATTTGAAGAAATACTGAAGTACTGTTACTGTATATTTACACAAGGGACCATATTAATAACAATAAAGATAACATTTAAAAAATGGGTTAAAAGGTCCAAATGTGTAATTTTTTGGAGGATATATTGACAGAAATGCAATATAATATACATCACTATGTGTTCAGAGGTGTATAAAGACCTTAAATAATGAAGCGTTATGTTTTTATTACCTCAGAATGAGCTATTTCTATCTACATACACCGCGGGTCCCCTTGCATGGAACTCGCCATGTTGTTTCTACAGGAGCCCTAAACGGACAAACTGCTCTACAGAACGCGTTTCGTAAATACGTTATCTCCTTCAGCAAAGAAGTAAAAACCTTAGTCCTGTGTCAGCCACCGTAGTGCTTCGAAAGGGAGGGGTGGAGTGAGCCGTTGGTTGCAATTCGCAACCTCACCACTAGATGCCGCTAGATTTCATACATACTGCTCCTGCCCTCTCCTATCCGACACCTTTCATATACAGACAACTCAACTCAATTAAATCCAAATTCCAATACCCTATTTCCGAAACATGTTGAATAAGAAGCGCTGGCTTGCGTCCTCACCCCCTTTCCCCAATATAACTCACCCTCTCTCTGAGCAGCCCCATGCAGAAGTCCACCTCTCTCTGTCTGAAGGTCAACAGGCTGGGCGTCCCATGATCCACTATGAGCCTCAGGTACGTGTACACAGACATGGCAATCAGCATGCCGCTTTTCAGCACCCACTCCCTGTACATCACACAAAACGCATTCTGAAGAAGCAGCCAATTAAATCACTTCTGCATTTCCACAGTGCAACACACACATGCTGTTATGATTCATAACGCCTCTCACCTCTGCTCCACTAAGACCTCCAACACGCTCTCTGCTAGCCAAATGTTTTTGTTGGAGATATCGCCTCCTGCAGACAGATGTAGGTTAGACACACCGTATAACACACGCTACATACTAACGTTGCTCACCGCCAGCACGCGTGTGTGTGTGTTTGAGTGTATAAACGCACCGGCGATCTGTTTCATGAGCGTCATAAGGACTCCATCTGCTCCAATGACTCCGTTCTTCACCAGCTCTTTGATCAACCACACCAGCTGCCCATAAAAACAACCATTTCTTTCATTACAATCATCAATGTCAAGGTCACAGGTTCGACAGTCAAGGTGACACACACACACTGCAAGTAAAAATGAATAATATCAGACCTGTGTGCGGCAGTTGTCCTGCAGTTTAAGAAACTTCTCCATCAGGATCTGGTTGATTTTTATTAATACCACATTCATCCCATCCCGATTCACTAGCGTCAGGTCCCGGTAGCACTGCGGGACGAAACGTTACATAGAGTTACAGCAGCAGAGATTTTTCAAGTGTGTGCTGTGATGTCCATGTGTGTGTGAAGCAGGGCCGTACGTACCCTCTGTGCCTGCGAAGTCTCTGTGAGAAGAATTGTGAAGAGACCCAGACACACCTCCTCATGCTGCTGTGGACTCTTACACACCTACACACGAACCAGAAGCATGTTATGCATCATAACATTAATAAAAGTTCAGATCCTCAATTGTCGTCATTTTAAAATTTAATTTGTGCTTTTGTAGCCCACTTATATTTGCTACAGATAGTCTTAAGATGAAAACATCAGAATACGTTGCAAGCCAAATTCGAACCAGCATTGCCCATTTTAGCACTGCAGCTCAATGTGTGCTCGTCACTAAATTCTTCATTCAATAAGATAGATACAATTGTGCTTCTTGATTTACTATGTTGACTGAGAGAACAGGATATTTGACATAAAAGGGCAAAATATTCCTTTTTCTAAATCTGGATGCAACTCACATACTCGCTCGCATATAGTAGTGAGGTCATGTGACATCAATAAAGCATAGCACAGTTTCAGACATTAAAGTGATAGTTCACCCAAATATGAAAATTCTGTCACCGTTTATTCACCCTCTTGTCATTTCAAACCTGCATGACTTCCTTCCGCAGAACACAAAAGAAGACATTTTAAAGAAAGTTGGTCCCCATTCACTTCTAATGTATGGACACCTATGCAAAGTTGTAATATAATGTGAATATACTCGTTGCCCCTGACAACAGTTCATTTACATCCACAATAACACATCATTGCTGTCGTGCATGTTTTAAAGAGGTGTGACTGATAAACACTCACATGAGCCGTGAGGGCATCATTGGCTTCTCGCTCTGACAGCCCATTGGTTATAGACGTGGTGATGCTCATACACCTCTCCAGGCGCTGAAACACACAATCGTTGAGCAGATTGAGATTAGGCACAAGTTACATCAAACCACAGAAATACAATACTGCAGATCACACAATGGGATGGTTTCCCGGACAGGGATTATTTTAAACCAGGACTAGGCCTTAGTTTAATTAGGATTCATTAAGTGATTTAAACAAACATGCCTTACTAAAAACATTACTTGCGTGCATTTTGAGACAACACAAAAGCAATGATGTATTTTAAGATATGTCCGTGCAAGTTGTTTTCCGCTTGGACATCTCGTACATTTACTTTAGTCTAGGACTAGTCTAATCCCTGTCTGGGAAAAGTGGGAAACTGCCCCAATGTTGCTTAAAATATAGATCTTTAGGGTCACTGACATCATCAGCTACATTCCATGACAACATGGTGAAATGTGGTCAAGTGCACGTGTCAACTCAGCACTCATTTGTTTATATTGCTGCCAAAGAAACGTGTCAATCAGTTTATTTGACTCTTATTTATGACGCTCCCAGGTTAAAACTAAGCGAGATCTGCAAGTACCAACTCTGAAGTGCACCTGCTCAAGTCTGATGAGCTGTCAACTTCTCTATTCTGCACATCCTATTGTTATTTTCGGAGTTTGTCCCTGCTTTTCATTTAAAAAGGTGCGTTAAAGAGGAGGCAACGACACGTATGTGTTTCAGACTGATGGGAATGAGTCGATCCCTACCTCCTCCAGCTCATCTTTGGCATCCAGGCTGGTGGACACCAGAAGGCGACCCTGTGCTTTACCCTTAGCCGGCGAGGGCTCCATCTCCTCCCGCCTCGCTGTGCCCACACACTCGGGACCTCACGGGGGTTTAGGGCGATGTTTCAAACCCTGCTCTCACTATTTACGTGGGTCTGTTGGGCTTATGTAAGAGTTAACCCTCTCTCCGCCCAGTCCTAGGCGCCTACAGTGTGTTTGCGACTCTTTATTCGCCACCTTCGCGCGACCACTCCAGTGTTTTCGACAGTGTCCGACTGTAACAATTCAACTTCCGCAGGGCATGGTGGCCTAGCGGAAGTATTCCGAACGCTGAGGCGAGGGCGGAGCAAAGAGACTCATTTATACCAATCGCGAGCTGCGTATTTTGATTGACGCGACAGGGGATCAATTGCGGAAAGGGAGCGGTCTCGGAGAGTCGTTGAACAAAAAGAAGCCCGTGTGTACTTGAGTGCGGTCTCTTTGTAAACATGTTTAAAAAACTTAAACGGCACAGTAAACTATTAAGAATGGGCTGCAACAAATGAGAAATATTATATTTAGTTTAAAGTGCGTTTAAAGCAGACGTCTCATCGCATGAGGGCAGCATTTAGCTAAATGTTTACGTCATTTGTTAAGCATTTAGTTTTTGAAACGTTTTAAATATATATTTTTTACTGATTTGGTAAAACATGTTTGACAAAATGTCCATATATTTATAATTAAATATAAGTAAGACATGTTTTCATTTTGACTCAAAAGAAATAGAAAAAGGGAAATATTTTCATATCAATATTTCAACAATTATAGGGTATCTTGACCACAATCCATATATTTGTGTTTAAAACTATTATACTAGCTGTATAAGTTTGTAATTAGACTAATTAGGTCCTAAAAGCCATTAAAAACCAAATAATAAATAAATGGTTTCATAAATAATATTATAATTTCTATAATATTTATAATATAATGCGTTCCATTTAATATCAATCAAACTGCAGTTGGTTTGTTTTGATTAAGTAATAAAAAAAGCATAACACAATAAAAACATGATAACGTGACGTGATTTTTTTGAAGGGTGTTTATTTGTTTTTGCAAACAAACTCCTCATATATTTCTGCTACTATACGTTCTCTATGGTTTCCCTACATTGCCTATTTTCCCTATATATTCTCTTCATAGTAATATAATCAAAATGAAATCTTTCATGTATTTCTTGCCACTCTGATCTTTTTCAGAGGCTTCCAGAATATAGTGTTTACAAACAACCTCACCTGTATAGGTGTTTCTGTAGTTTAGCTGGCAGAGCATTGAACTTGCAGTACAAAAGTTGTGGGTTCGATATCCAGGGACTGATGAAAAGTATATTAAATGCATTAATAAACTGCAAATGTATGGACATGTTTACATTAAAAAACGTGGATGCATTTTATAAATTGTTCTTTGTAAAATTTGAGTGTTTGACGTTATTTTATCTGTTTATTTAGTTTTGCATCTTAACTTCAAATAGGAATGGGGTGGGAAAACATATGAGAACAAAAACAATAACAGCAGTATTAACCTCATTTGCATTAATGCATTGACATTAAGTCAAACGAATATAAAAATGTATATCATACACTTGTGTACATACTCCGTGCATTGCTGAATGAACACAATAATTTGTTAAAATGACTCCGTAGAATTTTTAAGTTATTGTTTATTTTACATAATCTGTCCCGCCCTCCCTAACATAACATAAAAACACAATCTTCTTCAAATTCTTTTAAAGACTTTGTAGTAATATATACCGATATCACCCACAGACTCTATCCAAAACACACATATAAGACAAATAAAACAATTCAACAGAAAAGCAAATAAAGCTTGTGACAGAGACAGTCAAGATCTCATAAAACATGCTGTCATTCATCATTGCTACAGTTTGGATGACAGTTTCGCGTTGCTGTGGATGAAGCAAAACAACTCATTTATTTACATCTGAGCCAAACATACATTCATGGTTATTAGAAAATGTAGAGCAATTCGAATACTAAAGTTTTACTGTAATATCATCAGAAGATTGTTGTAAACAAAAATGGGCTGTTTACTCTCTGGATGAAGTGTGCGCGATGATCCGCATTGGGAATGGATCCAAAATTTGGAAGATTACAGAAAAGTAACAGGCATTCCAGTCAGATTCGGACCCGTCTGAGATCTGATGACACAGCATGTGTCATGGAAAGAATGCTTGTTACGTCATGTTAGACATGAGGTGGAACTGCATTCTGTCACTCCGCTATGTTTTTATTCCAGTGCGCTGGGGAAGCAATGAAAGATTTCATTCAGAACCTGACATTTTTTTTCATACTGCTTGGTATTTGCTAATGATGGTTTGACAAAACTTGAACCAGTTGTTTGCTAACTGGCCTCACATTTCCTCTCTTGTTTATAACAAATACAGCCATCATGTGTGTTCACACACCTTATAAAAGACAACATGAAATCAAAACAAATCATATTTATTTGCCTAATAGATGTTTCCTGTTTATTTTCATTATCGTATACATTCAGTTACTTCACCACTGAATCGTTTTTTTTTTGCCCATATGTAAAAGGCAGTGTGGTGTGGTCATCTTTATTTCCTGTTGAATATTGAATGACACCTCAACAACATTCTTCCAAATGTCTCTCTTTGTGTTCAACGGAACAAAAAAATATACAGGTTTGAAACAACATGAGGTTGAGTAATTCAGAATTTTCCTATCCCTTTAATTCTATTTGACATGTATTAATATTACTGTTCATGTGGTTCCTCTGATGGCTGTGGATCCAGACTGGCACATCTTTGACTTCACCTGTCTCCCCGAAGAGCAATAGAGAACATTTTGCATGTCTGACAAGCTAAAGAAACTACAGCACTGTGTCTCTGTATGATCAAAAACATAAACAACAGCCAAACACAGATCAAAACTACTCCTGGCGACTGGCTTTCACAACTCCTACCATCATACCAACGGTAACAACACACCTAAATACAAAACTCTTACAAAACCCGTAATCTTTCACATATGCCCGTCAGACACAGGACAGGTATAATCTTGTCCTCAATTATTCCTCTTCAGTCACCAGTCTTCTCAAATGACTCAAGTGGAGTTTTTGTCTTGTGTGTATATACTTGGCAAGATCACTCCTAGTGATATTCCCATGAGTCGATAACATGAAGCTTAAAGTGAAGATGGAAAAGACCCGTGTTAGAGTTCCACTCGTTCCTCTCTGATACCGGTCTCTCATTTTCTCTCATTTCACATTTTGTCTTGGTAGAGGGCCAATGTGTCTCTACATTGTTTCAACACTCGGTTCAGATCTTTTGTTCTCTCCTCTCGAGGGAGCTTTGCCCTTGTTATTCAGGTTTTCAGACATTGTTGGAGGTAATCTCTCCGAGTAGCCAGTACGTCCTCATCCTTCCTTTGCCCTTCATCTCCACATCTCCCCGGAGCTCCAGCTGGAAGCAGTTGAATTCCTCTAGTATGGCCTGTGTGGCCTCTGACATGTGGATCTTTAAGGCTGATGGAGGAAGTATAGACAGCACAGCTATTTTATCAAAAAGTATCACATTGCTATGTGATTTTTTTACCTGTAGAATTATATTAAAGGGGTCATATGGCGCGATTACGTGTTTTTCTGTGTCTTTGGTGTGTTGCCCATGCATGTATTAGACACGTAAAATTGCAAAAATTAATGTGTTGGAACAAAAGACGCATTCTATCTAAAAGCGAATGTCACCCAGACCTGCCTGAAACGCCTCGTGTAACCACACCCCCACAAATCTACGTCAGTTTGTGGTATGATTTGACTAAGACCACCCAAATGTATATGCAAGTAAGGTGGGCGTACCTGTCAGTACAATTACTTTAGAACCTGATGTTCCAAATATGGTAAGAGGCATTACATTTCCGTCACATGTTTGCAGTATTCGACCAATCACTACGCACTGGTTAACTGGCCAATCATAGCACACCTCGCTTTTCAGAGTGATGAGTTTCGGAGAGGCGGGGCAAAGAGGAGATACAAACATGCACGGTATGTGGAAAATACAGCGTTTTTTAACCTTACATCTAAAACAAATGATAATATTCGTTTTAGCCGTGTCAAATGACCCCTTTAAAGATATACTGTACATACATTGCATTCATTATTTCCCCTTTAAAAGCATTGAGTAATGAATGCTAGATATATAAACTATAAACTCACCTTCTCCGTTGGATTCCATGCGTGAAGCTGTGTTGACCGTATCACCAAACAAACAATACCGTGGCATCTTCAGACCAACCACCCCTGCACACACGGGACCTAAACAAAACACAACACAACACAACACAACACAACACAACACAACACAACACAACACAACACAACACAACACAACACAACACATGACCGTCAGTCGATACAACCTGTTAGACAGCCAAAGACACGCAGAGAGGTACAGTAGGGCATACAGTAGGGCTCTGTGCTTTTACTCTATTAAATACTTTTAATCACATGACCAGTGACCCTCACCGCTGTGGATGCCGATGCGCAGGCGTAGCTGCTGGCTTTGGCGATGACGGATCTGAAAGGAGTGAACTGCTTCCAGCAGAGCCAGAGACATGCGGGCGATCTCACGGGCGTGCAGTTTACCGTTCCTCATGGGGAGACCCGACACCACCATGTATGCGTCACCGATGGTCTCCACCTGGAGGCGCCACATGAACACATTTTTCCAACACAAGAAGAGATTGAGGAAAAAAGCTCAGCTATTTATAGTAATCAAACAATGATGGGTCATTCCTGTTATGGTGTAGTACCTTCAAACCTCAAACTTAAACATAAATAAGCCTATATTTCTAAAAAAGAGCAAACAAGATACTAAATATGTTCTGGTCACGCAGGCAATCAAGTTTTATCATATTTTGATTATTTACACAATGGCAGACTGCGTAACAGAATTAAAACTAACAGGATGGAAATAAAAAGTAATAATGATTTAAAATTCACCCACCTTCATGTTCATTTACTTGTCATACTGTGAGAAAACTAATATAATTGACATCTTTAAAGGAATAGTTTGCCAAGAAATGTCTTGTGAAGCAAAACAACACATTTGTAAGCAGAGGTGGACAGTATATTTTTACAAATATTTTTACTCTCAAGTACATTGTGAAGTATCAAAGTATTTTTACATTTTGAACACATTACTTTACTACATTAAAATGCATATGTCATACTATTTCATATTACTTTTATTATTTAGTTTTTTTATTTTTATACTACAAATGTAGTTCTTTGTTACTTTTACTCAAGTATTTTCGCTCAAAAACTTTACTTGAGTTAAAGCAAGTAGTGTTTTTTTAAGTACTTAAAAGTGATAATTCACCCAAAAAGGAAAATTCTGTCATCATTTACTCACCCTCAAGTTGTTCCAAACCTGTATACGTTTATTTTTTCGGTTAAACACAAAGAAAGATATTTGGAAGAATGTTAGCAACTGGGCACAATTGACTACCAAAGTAGAAAAAAATAAAGTATATTTTTTCGTTCTGTTGAACACATACAGTAAGAAGATATTTTGAAGAATTTAGGAAAACAAACAGTTCTGGGGCACCTTTGAATACCATTTACATTTTTTCTACTATGGTAGTCAATGATGAACTGAAAATTGCTAACATTCTTACAAATATCTTTCTTTGTGTTCAACCGAACAAAGAAATGTATACAGGTTTGGAACAACTTGAGAGGGAGTAATTCATGACAGAATTTTCATTTTTGGGTGGACTATCCCTTATAACTTATCACAAGACGCGCAAGAACCAACTGAGCACCTGTTGAGTACTGTCTAAGAAGATAAAATAATGACATTTTAATATAAAATCATTAGTTTGCTTAGCTAAATAAAGGAAAACATCTATGATGGCACAATGTTGAGTATGTTCATGCAGTATTGGGTGCACTATTCCTTAAAAAACAGCGATTTTCATATTTTATCCAACGTGTTACAATATGACACAGTATATGATGAGAACATGAAAATGTTCTTCATTACAGTAGCGACTGCAATTACCTTGTAAACATCAAAATTGTCGATGATCGCATCAAAGCAAGTGTACAGATCATTGAGCAGCGTCACCACCTGTTATAAGAGCAAATCAATGCATAATCTGTTTCAACTCGATATCGCTCTCAGTCATGGCATTTAAATCATCCGCACTATTAGCTTCTGTTCATATTCGTGAATCTTGTGTTTAGTAAATGAGCCTTGCAGCCGGGGGGCTTCTGACCTGCATCGGCGTGCTCTCGGCTGATAATGCAGTGAAGCCCACGATGTCGCTGAAGTAGATAGTGACCGAGTCAAAGGCTTCAGCCTGGACCATCTCACCTCGCTTGAGCTGCTCCGCCACTGAGCTGGAACAAAATACACAGAGAATCTGAGAAGAAGCCTGGCTGATCCCTCGTTCCCATGAAGAAACACAGCAATGATTCACACCGGGAAATCCGGTGTTGTTATAAGTGAATTAGTACATGCAGGTGGCTTGCTTCAATGAACAGACTCATTAGGTTCGAGATGTTCCCATGAATGATAGCCACAAAGAAAGCAGAAGCTGTATATTAGAATGAAACAAAAAAGTTGTTTTGCACCATTGGCAATGACGGTTAGGTTAAGAGAAGTTAGGGGCCGTTCACATTTCGCGTCTTTTGCACGCGCAGATTCGTTATTTTAAATGTAGACGCACAGCAAGCACGCTCAAAAAAGGGAGCGACGTTGTCACGCTCCTTTTTCTAGGCACGTCGGCGCCACATCGAGATGAAAATATTTCAACTTTTCAGAATGCTGCATGCGCACCGCAGGTCAAATGACAAGAACCAACCAATCAGTTTCACCTTCTGTGGGCCAATAGAAAAGCTCAGCGAAGATGGAGACACAGATGATCACAGCATAAATACATTTTTTATTTTTTTATTTTTAGTGCATATAATCCATATATCCTTTTTTTTTTGACTGAATGCTTATTGGTTTTTAACAAGAACAACATGCAACTTGACACATATCAAAATCACATAAATAAAAAAATAAAAAAGTAGAAAAGTACAGAAAAAACAAACAAACAAAAACATAAAACACCCACCCCCCACCCCGACGATAGTGTGCAAACATTACATTTGTAAAAAATTACTTTACATTTATCCTTTGTTAATACCTCCTTGTCTTTACGGCAAGCGTGGCCCATTGTTGCTTAGCAACGGCAGTCGCTGACAGAGCGAGCTTCCAAACGCTTTGGAAGAAAGGAGAAAGTAGCGCGGCTCGCGTTTTCTGCGCGGTTAGAAGTGAAATGTGAACGTCCCCTTAGGGTGGTACTTTATTATTGCTTTTTTCCAACACCGTGTCTACACCGGACACGACCGGACGGGACCGGCATGAGGCGACAAACGTGCCGCATCCAATGGACAAACTAAAAATTTTGAATGGGTTCAAAATGCATTCTATTGACTTTTGGCGTGTCGCGTCCGGTGTAGACACGGTGTTATAATCACACATTTTTGTATGAGTCATAATGTACAAATGTGTACAAATTAGCCACCTGGTGAAATAGTTGTGTGTATGGTCAGTGTTGGACTCACTGTGGAAGAATCTGATAGAGCAGAGCCTCAGCTTTACGTTTCTCCTCGTGATATGCCTGCGTCCTCTCCTCCACCAGCTCCTCCAGGTTATTGGCATACTGCTCCATACGGGACAGGAGGTTATCCAGGATGTTGGAGCCATAGCCACTGAAGAGAAAACAAAGATGGGACTGTCAAAAGGACATTTAGCCTCAGATCATTCCTGATTTCCTGGGAAAACTTTTACACTCTTTCAATTCACTCCACAGAAATTCTGTCCACGAATGAGTGCAGCTGTCATGATTCTGCCGCATCATGTCATGTTTCTCGTGGTCTAGTGACAGGATCATGACAGAACCTCATGTTTTATGTGGAGAGGGGCATTTTTGTCCGTATGGCCTTCCATACACCCTCTCCGGTCTCATCTCTGTTCCCGCCCTCTCATCTCCTCATTATTGCTCGTTTATTGTCTCATGCCCCACAGCTGTCCCCCTCTTGATTTTATCCCTTTATAATGCCCTTGTGTTTTCTGTCCTGTGCTGGTCCATTTTCATTTCATGTGGGTGAGTCTCTGTGTCCAGTTCAGTTCAGTTCAGTGCAGTGATTGTCAAATGTTGTCTCTAGTCTAGTTTAGTGTAGTTAGTCCGTGTTCTTGTTATCCGTCATGTTTTATACCCATGTTCTTTGTATTTTACCCTCTCGTGGGTTTTTGTTTTGTCTTTTGATTGAAGTCTTGTTAACCCCTTAACCGCTGTCTGCACCTGGGTCCTCTGTCCTTGTATCCCTGTGTTCCCTTCCCCGATCGTGACAGCAGCTAATGTTCAAAATCATGTATCAATTTAAGACAGGTAAACCGTTTGACAGAGATCATGGGTTCAAATCCCAGGAAATGCACATCCCAATAAAATGTATAAATGTAAATGTGAAAATGTACACAGTATAACTGGCTTGGTTAAAGGGGTCATATGACATTGCTAAAACTAATATTATCGTTTGTTTTATATGTAATGCAATGTGTATACACGATTTAAGGTTAAAAACGCTGTATTTTCCACATACCGTGCATGTTTGTATCTCCTCTTTGCCCCGCCTCTCTGAAACGCGCAGATTTTTTACAAAGCTCATCGCTCTGAAAAGCGAGGTGTGCTATGATTGGCCAGTTAACCAGTGCGTAGTGATTGGTCGAATACTGCAAGCGTGTGACAGAAATGTAACACCTCTTACCATATTTAGAACATCAGGTTCCAAAGCAATTGTACTGACAGGTACGCCCACCTTACTTGCGTATACATTTGGGGGGTCTTAGTCAAATCATACCACGAAATGATGTAGATTCGCCGGGGTGTGGTTACACGAGGCGTTTCAGGCAGGTCTGGGTGAGCATTCGCTTTTAGATAGAATGCATCTTTTGTTCCGACACTTTAATTTTTGCAATTTTACGTGTAATGCATGGGCAACTTATAACACACCAAAGACAAAGAAAAACACGTATTCGCGCCATATGACCCCTTTAAAGTTTAAAGTTCCATGGATAATTTGTAATTGTGACATTTGAAAAACATTTTGATGTAAACAATCACAATTCTGAGCTGAGGCCTAATTTTCTTACAGTTATACATATTACTTTATAAGTCAATTTTAACCAAAAATCTTGACGAAAAACTAAGTTAATGTCCATGTTAATTGTTATCAAGTCAATTGCACATGAGATTATTTGTATGGGTGTGTCAGGTACCGGTTGTTCTTGCGGAGCAGAACTTTAATCTGGGCGAAATCAGGCCTCTCGTTGACATCTTCTGCCCAGCATCGCTGCATTAGCTGACCTATCTCATCACTGTGGCTCTGGGCACACAGCAGCGGACGCAGGTACGGCCACCGACCCTCCGCCACACGCTCGACGATTTCTGAAAATATAAGAGAAGAAAATACAAATGAACGAATATAAAATTATGAAACAAAAATGACAATGTAGGGTTTAAACCTAGACATTTTAGGGAACATTTTAAATCAAATTCAGACCAAAAAAACACATTTCTAAACAAAAAATCAAATATGTGACTTATATAAACACTTTGTATTAAAGTCTGGAAGATTGTCAAATCTCATCCCCCATTGACTCCCATAGTATTTATTTCCCTACTATGGCAGTAAATGGTGGATGAGATCTGGCATTCTTCCAAATTTCTTCCTGTGTGTTCAGCAAAACAAAGACATTCATCCAGGTTTGGAACAATCTAAGGGTGAGTAAACGATGACAGAATTTTCTTTTTTGGACGAAGTATTCCTTTAAAGATCCGATTTCCTGCTGTCATTGAGGAACACAAAACTTTTCTCAACTTTTTACTCAAATCATTACGCTTACATTATAATGTAACCAAACAGATCTCATCCCCCATTTACTGCCATCGTAGGGAAAAAAAATACTATGGGAGTCAATGGGGGATGAGATCTGTTTGGTTACTGACATACCTCCAAATATCTCCCTTTTTGTTTAGCAGAACATAGAAATTAATACAGGTTTGGAACAATCTGAGGGTGAGTAAATGATGACAGATTTTTCTTTTTTGGATGAACTGTCCCTTTAAGCTTAACTTGTGTTCTCACACTTTTGGAGCCAGACAACTGCATCTCTCTCTGACACATACAGAATCATACACACAGAGCATAGTGTCCGTCCTACTGGAAACAGTGACAGCGATCAGACTCATCAATGCTGATGACATCACGAGTATGATGGGAAGAGAGCAGAAATGTGAGAAAACGAAGAGCAAAAGAGATGAAAGTGTCATCCGCGGGTTTTGAGCAGATCTTGGACTTAACAAATGTCTTCACAGCAATCAACATGAGCGATGATGAAGCGAGACACGTCTATGCTGTGACCTTCTCGTCTCACTCTCCAATCCCTGTAACAAACTGACAGTCTTGATTTATTCCTTTACTTGTCTACTTAATTATGTTTAATTGATCTTTATTTTAATTTGTCTTCCCACATTAGGGTCCCATATGCTGTGTCTGTGTGTCTCCTGCTCGCAGTGTGACCTGATCATGACTGGATCTCTGGTATTCTCTCATTACTGTCTCTGACTCCCTGTGTTCTCACTGCGAGCTGGCACAGCTCCAGACACAACTCATGTTGTGTGTCTCTCTGTAAATTCAGCTGTGCGTGTCTGATTGTGAGGGATCAATTGACATTACCAAGTTCATTCATGTGTGGTAGTATCCATGAAATTTAAAGCTGCAACCTGTAACCTTTGCTATTGTATCTCTTAAACATACAGCTGCAGGTTACTTTACATACTCGTTTTTCTGTCAAATGACGGGAAACTGACATTTTCTTCAAAATTGTTCCCGACAACTCAAATTACATTATTATTATTATAAGTTTACTGTTACAGTACATACAGGACAAACACAGTTTAGGTACTTGCTCAATAGCTGATTTTTGTTCTTTTTGGTTTTGTTTTTAACCAAAAAGTTACAGATCGTTCCTTTAAACATTTTTGTGAAGTGTGGATGCGGTTCGATGCGTTGTGACAACCACCTTGTTCTTAATGGTTTCTGTTGTCTTTTGTCGTGTTGCATCACGCCGCCTGCATGCGGTGTGGACAGGGTGTTTGGCATAATATTATGAGCAATAAAAGAAAAGTCCCACAGAAAAGTGACTGTATTAGTGTAATTTGCATTGTAAAACATTTTATTGAATGCATTTATGAAACCATTGAACGAGAGAGCACTCTCATCTACATAATGAGTTAAGTTCTGAGCTCGCAACGCTGCAGTATTCACACATTTACAAATACAAGCAAATTTACTTTGGAAACATAAATTAATTTTTTGGAACAATTGGAGTAAATGGTGAAAATGTACATTTTTGGGTGAATTTCTTTACATTGTTTTGACAACTTAGTCAATGCCGATTTGCGTGACCCACTACCTTTGGGGCTGAGACAAGGTCCTTCCAGATAAAAGACACCCTTCAGTAGGGCGAGTTCCTGCAAGACGATGCCAAAGCTGTAAACGTCGCCCTTCTGTGTTCCGCATGCAGGCGGGTTCTCAGCGCAAAGAAGCTCAGGAGCCGTCCACAGCTTACCTACAAGCACAGGCGATGATGTTACATCAAAACGCTCACGTAATCCACATATCTCAGTGTGGTCTTATATCCAAAGTACTCACGTGCGTAGAAGGCGTGCGTGTCTTCCAAGTAGCTCTCCTTGCAGAAACTTTCCAGACCGTAATCTGTGATCTTCAGTACAAAGCGGCTGTCTACCACGCAGTTGGAAGACTTCAGGTTGCCGTGGGAGACGATGACACTGTTGTGAAGGAACGCCATTCCCTGAGTGGTGAAAGTTGATACTCTTACAACAGCGTGCGTCACATTTACGCACGGCAATCACCACAAATATTAATGACTCTTTTGCCACTGCTGTCAACAATATCTTTCCTACTTTCCCAATCTATAATTGACACTAAAACCTTTTAAAATTCTGCACTTCTCAAAATCATCTTGACAGTGTTACAATGTGACAGAGAAAATAACCATTTACACTTCAGCATGACATCATGGGAAGAACTGGATCTAGATTTTCTTACAATGTGAGAATGTTTGATAAGACGCTCTCACCTTAACAATGTCATTGATCAGAGAATAGCGGAACATCCAGTCCAGAGTGATCCCTTCACTCTCCATGAGATCCTACAGGTCACAGCAACAAACACATCGAAATAAATGGTCTTATAAGGAGACAAAACAGGTTTACAGAACAATGACACAAATGAATTTACTCAATTTACTCAAAATAAAATGTGTTATTGAAATTTCTGATTTGTTTACTTTTTGTTACATTGGCATTAAAATTGTGTTTAGCTATTAGAATGAAAAAGATCATATATTTTTTATCAAAATATCAACATTAATATTGATGTTTTTTTACATTTGGTATAAATATGTTGGCCTTAAAGATGTCTATAAGCTAGTGTTCTTCAAATATTGACAACATTTGTCGTCACCCATAGGTTTGTGAAGTGGATTTTTAAAGGGATACTTCACCCAAAAATGAAAATTCTGTCATCATTTACTCACCCCCGAGTTGTTCCAAATCTGTATACATTTCTTTGTTCTGATGAACACCAGTGGTGTAAAGTAACAAATTACAAATACTCAAATTATTGTAATTGAGTAGTTTTTTTCAGGAAATGTACTTCCTTTTCACAAGCTATTTATAAATCTAGCAGCGGTAAGCACATGTATGACGAATAGAGTTGTGTGTGTGTTGACCTGCAGGCTTCCCCGTGGGCAGTACTCTGTGAGGATGCAGATGTTGGGTGGATCTATGCAGGCCCCTGTGAAGCGCGTCAGGTGTTCGTTCTGAACGTCACGCATCTATAATAACAGATGAAGAGCAGAGGGGGAGGGTTGGGTTAGCTACTCTTTTCCATCACTCCCGAGCTATTAATACCCAGAACATCATATAAACTTAATTATGATGAAGGCACCTGGCAAAAGGCAGAAACAGGCACGGCCGTGCACTTACGTGTTTGAGTTCAAACAGCACTTTCCTGGTGAGCTCGATGCGCTTTTTGTTGACATACTTAATGGCTGTTATGTTTCCCTGGAAAAGAGACATCAGCCACATTAGTTTCAGCCTGATCGCTGTCGGGGGCTTAAGCAAAGAGGCGGAGAGTCTCAAAGAGGGAGTGAAAATCCTTCATCAGTTCAGGGAAGAAAAGTGCAACATAATGTGTTAATTAATAAGCATCATCCTAATTAATGGGAAATAATGAAATGTGGATATGAATAGAGCTGCCTGCTTAATTGGAGAGGAGCTGGTGCACGTATGAGAAACAGGTGTTCTGTGGTGGTTTGGTGCTGTGTCTTCCAAGAAAAACTATTATTTCATGTTTTTCACTATTAGTTGAATTCTGTCTCTAGGCTGGTTATGTTTTTACTGGAGTTAAAAAGTAAAAGAGATTAGTCACGGCAATGAAGTGTTACATTTCCGTCACACGCTTGCAGTATTCGACCAATCACTATGCACTGGTTAACTGGCCAATCATAGCACACCTCGCTTTTCAGAGCGATGAGCTTTGTAAAAAATCTGTGCGTTTCAGTGAGGGGGAGCAAAGAGGAGATACAACCATGGGTATGTGGAAAATACAGCGTTTTTTAACCTTAAATCGTGTATACACATTGCATTACATCTAAAACAAATGAAAATATTAGTTTTTAAAACTGCATATTTTAGATGTTTTGTATTGTAGATACATATTTTGTATTTAGATGTTTAGATGTATTGTGGCCAGCCTAAGGCACACCTGTGCAATAATCATGCTGTCTAATCAGCATCTCGATATGCCACACCTGTGAGGTGGATGGATTATCTCGGCAAAGGAGAAGTGCTCACTAACACGGATTTAGACAAGATTTGTGAACAATATTTGAGAGAGATAGGCCTTTTGTGTACATAGAAAAAGTCTTAGATCTTTGAGTTCAGCTCTTGAAAAATGGGGGCAAAAACAAAAGTGTTGCGTTTATAATTTTGGTCAGTGTATATTATAATATAATATCTGCAAACCCAGAGAAATCCTTGTGCTTTACATTTTTCAAAACTCCTTCAACAATTTACATTTTAAATTGAAAGATTTTTTAAGGCTATTTACAGGAAGTCAACTATATTCTATAGACTCTGTATCCCCTCCATTGATCCCTCTAGTACCTTATAGTAGCCAGTCTTGGCGTAGATCTGAAAGTTTCCCTCCATGGTGAGCAGTGAGCCATAGTTAGAGCCTCTCTGTGGGTGGTATGAGTAAAACATTAGTGCGTTTGTAGGAGAAAACTTCAAGAAATTATTGGAAACGACAGTCTGCGTGTGTTCCCTCACCAATGACATGGTGAGTCTGCTGCAGGCTCTCCGCAACACCTTGTCAGTGTTACTCATCTGTATGTCCTCCCAATGCACCCTCCACAACTGAGCGGCCAGCTCATTCTCCAACTTTAGCTTCCTGATGCCCGAGAATTGAGAGAGAGAGAGAGAAAGAGAAAGAGAAAGAGAAAGAGAAAGAGAGAGAGAGAGAGAGAGAGAGAGAGAGAGAGAGAGAGAGAGAGAGAGAGAGAGAGAGAGAGAGAGAGAGAGAGAGAGAGAGAGAGAGAGAGTAGAGATAGAGATAGAGATAGAGATAGAGATAGAGAGGAAGAGAGAGGTATAAATAAGTACAGGAAAGGGACAATGGAAGGTGGGGTGCAATGGGGGAAACGCATTAGAGGAAAAAGGGTAACAAAAACAGGAAGCATAGAAAGAGAACAATAGATCTAATGTACAACATAGTATGTTTTCACATTTTAAATAAGTCAGAGTGATATGTACATCGCTAATGGCATGTTGGCACAGAATGAACATAACTCTACATGCGCAACAATAGGCTTTTGATTTTGGAAACCAGCGGTCATTCTTAAGCCTGAGAAAATAAAAGCTATGCCTATATAAGCAAAAAAATGTCATGAAGAAAATGCACAGTAAAAATATTGCATCTTTATTATGAGCATTTTGAGAAGTATTATTATATAATGACAAAATCATTCACAAAAACACAGCAAGTACCAATTTTAGAAGTAGCCAATGATGCCAAAAATGTAAATATGGATACTATGATTGTAAATATTATGAGTAAAATGATGACAAAACATGCATTTAAAATATTTAAATATAAAAAATAAAGATAAAAATAAATTTGACTTTATATTATATAATATTCCATTATGTAATATTATCAGAAATGAATCCAATCATCTTATCATTGAATACAGGGTTACACTTGATATAAAGTGATAAAATGATGAAGATTTAGGTTTTGATTTAAGATTTAGAGTTGATGTATGTATGTCCGTGGAGAGGTCTGGCGGTTTTTTCTCTAATAAACATCAGGAACAGATAGAGGAAGAGAAAGAGAGAAAAAGACAGACAGAGGGATATAACATCAGACCCAGATTGCCCAAAGCTTTGGATAACATGTGTTACACATTTTAAACTGCAAGGAAGTGACGCAACAAAACTAAATCAATCCTCTTATAATCAACAGAGCTGATTTACAAGTCGAGCAGAGTAAATAGCTTTGAAAGCTTGTTGTGTTGTCTCGTGCTGTGTAGAAATGCTGTGAATCTGTCTTTACTGACCTGTAGATGAAGACTGTGACCGTCACGATTATGATGAAAATGAAGCACACCACTATTGAGATCATTTGGTGCATGGTGACCGTCTCTGAAGAACACAGAAGAAAACAATCGTCTGAATTTCAAGGTCAATTTCAAATGTGAAATTTCAATTTCACAGGAGATTTCCTATTCTTTGTATTTTTAGTATTTATTTCTATTTTATCAATCTTCTTTCTCAGCCACAGAAATAGTGATTCAAATCAAAATTGTTTTTAAGACCAAATTGTGTTTTTGTATGATGGCCAATTTTTTGACACGTTAAATGGCATACTTCACACAAAAATATAAATTCTGTCATCATTTACTCACCCTCAAGTTGTTCCAAAGCTGTATAAATTTCTTTGTTCTGCTGAACACAAAGCAGGATATTTGGAAGAATGTCAGTAAGCAAACAGATCTCATTACCCATTTACTGCCATAGCAGGAAAAAGAAAAACTAAGGGAGACTATGGGGGATCTGGTTGGTTACTGAAATTCTTCCAAATATCTTCATTTGTGTTTCGCAGAACAAAGAAATACAGGTTTGGACCTGAGTGTGAGTAAATGATGACAGAATTTTCATTTTTGGGTAAAAATATATCCTTTAAGATGTGTCTTTGCTGACCTTGGTTTCTCAGTTGTCTGGTTAATGGGCTGTATCTCTGGATCTATTATTAACCTAATTTTAATTAAAAATGATTAAAGGGCTACAATAAAACAACATGAAACATGACTGATTTCATTATTACACTAATTATTAACTCTTAAGCCTTTCATCCCACTTACATTACACTATATTATTTTAAAGGGGCTATATACAAGAATCTTCACGTATTTATTTATGCTTTTTTATTGCAAATGTATGACCAGCTTTGGGAGCTGATATAAGAAATGTAAATATAGTAAAAAAAGAAACATTTATTTAGCATAATATTTATGCAATATTCTCTTAATTGTACAACATTTGTTAGAATGTTGTAATTATGTAGAATGTTAGAATGTTAGCATTCTATGTTAGAATGCTGTTCATTGACTTCAGCTCAGCATTCAACACAATAATCCCACAACAGCTCTTCAACAAACTAAACCTGCTGGGCCTTAACAACTCCCTCTGTAATTGGATCCTGGACTTTCTAACCGGAAGACCTCAGTCAGTCCGTGTCGGCCACAACACCTCGAGCACTACCATACTGAGCACAGATGCCCCACAGGGCTGTGTGCTCAGCCCGCTGCTCTTCACGCTGCTGACCCACGACTGCACTGCCAAGTTCAGCTTCAACCACATCATCAAGTTCGCTGATGACACAACGGTGGTAGGTCTCATCAGCAACAACGATGAAACGCACTACAGAGAGGAAGTGGCACAGCTGGCTGAACGGTGTGGCACTAAAAACCTGTCCCTCAATGTGGGGAAGACAAAGGAGGTTGTGATGGACTTGAGGAGAAACTCTGTTGACCACCCCCCACTGACCATCTGGCTGAATGGTGTGGCACTAAAAACCTGTCCCTCAATGTGGGGAAGACAAAGGAGGTTGTGATGGACTTGAGGAGAAACTCTGTTGACCACCCCCCACTGACCATCGACAGCTCGACTGTGAAGAGAGTCAGCAGCACTAAATTCCTGGGGGTGCACATCACAGAGGATCTCACCTGGACCACCAACACACTTTCCAACGCGCCTACACTTTCTCCGCCGGCTGAAAAGATTAAATTGAATACATTAAAGCGGCCCTAACACACGCGGTTTCTGCCAATCTCATATTAATCTTGAGTACCTATAGAGTAGTATTGCATACTTCGTATTTTCGAAGAGTATTTAGTTTGATCACATTTATAAAAGATAGATACAGCTGTACGATTATTTCCGAAAGCATACGGCGCGTGCGGGGGGAGGTGTAGGCTGAACTAAAGTATGTGATCACCCATTGCCAAACAGACACAGACATCAGTTTCACTCATCACATGCGGTTCATGTCCGGCATCTTTTAGCGCTGGGACGGCTCCATATATCAGTTTCAAATGATCTCCAAATCCAGTGTTATATCCACCGTTTACAGAACGCACATTTTTGAGTGGCCTTTTATTGTGGCCAGCCTAAGTCACACCTGTGCAATAATCATACTGTCTAATCAGCATCATGATATGCCACACCTATGAGATGGATGGATTATCTCGGCAAAGGAGAAGTGCTCACTAACACAGATTTAGACAGTTTTATGAACAATATTTGAGAGAAATAGGCCTTTTGTGTACGTAGAAAAAGTCTTAGGTCTTTGAGTACAGCTCATGAAAAATGGGGGCAAAAACAAAAGTGTTGCGTTTATAATTTTGTTCATTGTAAAAGTATTAAAAAGTGCGTTGTAACTTTAACAACACAGTATTTAATCCTTTAAAAAGTACAGTTTTTGCTGAAAAACACCTAATTCGGACACCAAGGTTTTGGAAGGACAGCAACATTATACATCGTGGACAAGGATGCCACCTCTTGCAGCACAGCTCCAACATGACGTTTTTATTTGTTGGAATACGTTTTTAATACATTTGGTAGAAGAATAAAGGAGCAGGTAAGTTGTGAAACAAAATGTAACCCATGTTTCTTTTCATACAGGTATGGTGATACACTGAATGTGGCTCCACTTACTTGCCAGGCAGGCGGGGTTGTCCTTTTTAAAGCCACAGGGTGGGATGTCTGGAGGTGGGCTTCCCTTTAGCCAGTGCACCTTCATCCCCGGCACTGGAATCATCTGCTTCTGACTGCCATTATACACGGACACAATCTGAGACACACACATATATCAGCAGAATTGCAGTCAGGTGGATTTAGCCTAGTAAAGATCTGTATTTGATCTGCATGAAAGGCTCAGTACCTGATAAACTCCTGAATCTGTATCGGTCATGTCCCAGAGAGCGAAATCAATTTCCCGGTCACCATTCTCATCCAACTGAACAACTCCAGTGACCCCTTTTCCAGAAAAAATAACATTTTATTTTATTTATACTGAAAATGGACACTGAAATGTTGCATTTAGCATTTGGCAGGATCTACACTGGCACATCATTACCATTCATCGTTTAACTTATAATAAATGTCATTGCTGGATGAGCCAAGCACTACTGCAAGCAGAAACAGATGTGCAGCACCTGTAGGTAAAGAAGGCTTGGCCAAACCACACCTGGGGTAAGAGGTTAATAGATAATCATCCCCATTTATCTAGTAGATTTCCCCATCACTGAAGCATCCAGCGGTAAGCAGATACAGATCTCCACTTTCTGCCAGCGATGTGATTCTTTCATCACGCTCAGCATTAAAGTAAAACCTAACCATACGAACCCTGGCAGAATACCCCATACCTGCGTTCTGCTTACGCATGCAGAGACATTCAATAGGCTTTGATTTAACAGCCAAAGCTATCTCTTGTATTATATTATCCAGGGGATTTATAGATTTCTAACCTGTAACTTGGGGGCTATAGGGCACCAACATTTGGGTTGCATAACCCCCTCCCCCATAGACCCAATTGGGCACGTGCACTTATAAAGGCATTATAAAGGAGTGTAGAGGAGAAATAGACTGTAGAAACAACTGTAGAGGAGAAATAGACTGTAGAAACAACTGTAGGATTAACTTAATTTTTTGTGTTAATGTGTGCAAGTTCTGCACACAGGTTTTTAAAGTAAATTTTACCTAACATTTTGTTGTAAAGTTTTTTTCACAGTTTTTTAATGTAACTTTTACTTTTTTGTGTCGAGTTTTTGCACAGTAAAATTATTAAAACTGTATACAAAAACTTTCCCAAATGACACAAAAGATTAAGTAAATGGTACTTGCATTTGTGTTTTTAAAAAACTGTGTGCAGAAACCTAACACAATTTTTTTTAAGTAATATTTAATTTTCCAAAATCTTGACAAAAAAAGTTAAATAAAATTTACCCAGAAAATAGTGTGCAAAAACTTGCGCAAATTAACACAAAAAAGTCAATCCTGAGTTGTACATATTAATGACCGCAATTATGAGTACACCATTTTTTGTTCTGGGTGTTTGCTGCCAAACACACATTTGTACAATATTGTATTGTAGTAAATCATAGAGGTAAATAACTGAAATTATACTGAAACAATCACCTTGTCAACACGTCTCTGATTAGTTGTTTGTTGCGCACCATTGGTTGAATGCAGTGTTCACGTTTATTAAAATAAAGTGCACCAACAGAGTTCATATTAATCAAACCAAACCTGACAAGTGTGAACCCAGCCAAAAGGCTTTGTGAGTTGCTTTTCCTGAAATACTTCACCCATGTGTGGCTCCCCCCATTAGACGTTTCAATTTCCTTGTCAAAGTGGCCTGAAATAGTCTGAATGTCTCACACTGCGCATGAGTAGCTTTTCACATAGTGACTGTTCAGTTTGTGCTTTCAAACTCTTTCAACTCCTAAAGTTGAAATATATGTCATTAATCCAGTGAATATGGCTTTCAGTATCAACAGGGTGGACAGTGACTTTCACTGCCTCCGCTTGTTGATTCTGATCAATACGGCTCACCATGGAGAGAGAGAGGGAGACAGACTGTAATGGAGATGAGTGAGGCGTTAAAAGGAACCTTGGGTATAGAGAGATGTATGGCTTAATATATTAACAATGGCATTGACTTTATAAATGTGAAATTAAAAAACAGTGTAACTGTCACAGTATTCATAAACTTTGAAAAAATATTTTTACTCGGAGGCCGCCATTTTTTTTGCATCAAAATCCATGATGTCAAATGGTTGCGACCTAAACCTGTTCTCTTAACGCTACAGCGAAGCACACACGTTTTCCATATATACAAGTAAAATAGGAGACGTCAAACATAAGATCAGATATATAAATACACAGTAGGTGGCGGTATGTCCTCTTGACACAAGCCAGCCAGCCTGCCATAAAAGAAGAATGCGTTCTGTTCAAGGTAAACATGCATTAAATCATAGGTTTAAACTATCGTCTTTAAGACAGTTAAGACTATTTAAGACATCAGCATCCACCATAATCGTATACTTTATACATTATGAGAATATACTGATAAACACAATAATGCTTGTGGTTTGGTTATTTATTCTGTATTAGAGCACACGTGAATATTAGCCCCCGGCAGCTAATGACCGAGAGAGAGAAGACAATAGGCTACTGATGTTGATAAATCAACATCAAAAAGTCAAAATCGGGATAAAATGCATTTTATAATGGCTAAAAACATCGTGTATATACAGTAATAAATTCGCAAGGATTTTGGTTATTAATGTTTGTATTGTTTCTGACCAACATTATTAAAATGTATGAAAATACATCAAATAGCGTCTTTATTTTCTTTCTTTATTATTTTGGCATTATTTATATATACTGTATATATTTATCCTACAGTAACTTATATTTACTGAAGAACTGATTAGTGTTCACTTTGGCTGCCTGTGCGTGCAACCATTTTACGTCATTACAGAACATGGCGGCCTCCTTAGGTTAAAATGAGTATTACATTTAGTTTTCTTTTAAAGAAATGAAAATACTTGATGTGTTTCTAACGACAAATGCTAGTAGTGTAAGGCTATTACAACGTATTAAGCCATACATCTCTGTATACCCTAAGTTCCCTTTAATGACATAAGCGAAAAATGCGGCGAAAAAAAACATGAGAAATGAAAATGCAAGACCGAGAATAAGAAATCAATGCTTAATAAAGAGAGTCAGAGACAGTGTTGTGTTTAAAGAGACTCTTAAGCTAGACATCATGAATGACAGCGACGTGATCTGGGCTCTCAAGGTCCCAGTGGAGAGCCAGGTTCAGACGGCAGCATAGAGTTTCAGCCCCGACACGATCATACGGCTTCCGCTTGAGCCACACTAGTAACGGGCGCCAATGTGGTGTGTGCGTGTGTGTGTTAAGTGGGAATACGTGCATGTATGCATGCTCAAGGGTGTTTGTCTCTCCTGTTGAGGACACAGGTCCCTCCCTCCACAGTATCTGAGATGGAGTGTACCTGTTTTTTTAACGTCAAATTGAATGAAATTGAAAAGTCATTACTGAAACAGCATCTACTGTTTGGAACAGCTCTGTTACTCACATTGATCTCATAGGAAATCATTTTATGAGGTTACGTCTCTGCAATTACACATCAGCGCGACGTTAGTGAGACAGCCCCCCTCTGCGTGAAACAGCAGCGATGAAAAAGAGCAATGCAGACTTGACTGGCATGACTTTCTTGCTTTAATTTCAGCTCTAATTAGATTGGTATTTACAAATAACAGCAGCGCAGCGGATGAAAATAACAGGCATGACAGCCCAAAACATGCTGTTTATGTTAAAAAATCATCCCTGTTTACTGTATATTGTGCAAAATATCTATTTTGACAGTAACTTAAATGTGAGGCTATTGATATTGTCTGTCTAGAAATATTCTTGCTCCACAGTGTCTCTACATCCTACCTTTCTGAGCTATACTTTTGTATAGTACTTCTTGAAGCAATTCTGCCCTACAAAGGCAAAATAATTTAACGGTGGAACTTAGAAATGAATTTAAATATTTGCATTGGTTATTTTCTACTGGGCTTTTCAAAGTTACTGTTAAGACAACCTATTATTTTTGACTAATTCACATGATAAAGGAGGTCTTGAATGTCCCAAAAATATTAGCAACTCATTTTCAAACAAAAACGAGTTACTGCCTGACAGGGCTGGACTGGGAAGGAAAATCGGCCATGGCATTTTTTTTAGACCCGCATCGGTCCTCCACCGAATCTGTCGAGGGGGGGGTGGTGTGGGGTTTATGGGTTGGGAGGTGCATGCATACGTGTCTTTTGCATTCGCATTGCGTGCATTCGCATTCATAATACGTCCGTCTAAGCGGCCAACGCCGCCGTTACGGCCCCATACGTTAGCGGACAACGCGTCCGTTATGACCCCATATGTTAGCGGCCACCGGGAAAGGTTCACCAGATGGCCAGGCCGCCATTACTGTCTCATATTTTTAAAGCAATAATACTTATTTTATACTTATGTCTCTCTTCATGTTTAAGTTTAATGTGTGGTTTTAGAAAATCAGTTACTGAGCAAGTATATAAAAACAGTTATAACTGTCTTGGTAGTAACCATGATTCACAACAGTAGACTTAAAATAATGAATAACAATTTGAGCTGTTGTGTAAGATTTCACACAATCTACAACCTACAGAAATTTAGGTACGTAAAGTACCCTGCAGTTGTATGTTTCAAAGAGCGATTGCAATAATGAGGCAAAAGTTTACTAACCTCTTCCTTTTTTTGTTCAAGACTCACTACATCTACACAAAAGTTTTATTATAACTTTATAAAATAATTATATTACACTCCGAATAATTACATGATGCAATGATAAATGCTGTTTTATTTGCACTATAATTTAGGATAATACAGACTTGTAGTCGATTAACCCTGATCAATTACAATTTGACAGCAATAGAATTTGTTGATGGCGCGCTTTGTGTTGTTTTACTGTGTTACCACACACTGTGTTAAAACAAGCATTTTGATTTTTATATGGCGGTCACTGTCATTATGTTTACGACCACTAAAAGGCGCTTAACTTACAACGTTGTTTTAAGTCTTGCACAAACAATTAAAGATGTCACTTCCGCTATGCTCGCCGCCATTTTTGTGTCCGACATGGCAACGAACACAGCACAACTATGCACTTATAAGTCAATGACTACATTTTTACTGTTTACATACACCCTCATAATGTAATTATAATGAGATTTTGGCAATATTGCGATTACACTTTACCTCATGTACACAATACTTTGATCTAAATCAAGCGATTAAGCTCATAATTGTAGAAAACATTACATTCTGAAATAGTACCGTCAACAAAACTCGCTGCCAGCAGTGTACCCTTCATCAAGAGACAGTGCGAATGCGATGACAGGGTAGGGCTCAACATTAACGCTTGTCCGCTTGTCCGGGACATGTAAAAGTTTTGTATGGGCAAGTGAGAGGGACTTTTACTTGCCCGACCGGACAAGTAACTTGAAAACAGAAACACCCAGGGCTGTACAGTGCGATGAAAAAAATCGGTCTGTGCTAAGAATAAATTACGTTAGCTAGTGTAGCACATGTGCGATACATCTTGGCAGGTGCATTAGACCTGCGTGCATGAGCTGCATGTTTGTCATTGTGCTTGTTTGTGTGTGACATTAAACAATGGTGCACTGCTATTTTGGGAGTTTTCCGGCTGCATTGAGTCCATATAACTAGATGCGGATGCATTTATATTTAAATATGTCATCTGGCTGTTCTGCGCGTCTGAGTGAATGAACTACACAGTCTAACGTGCGACATGCAGGATGCTCTCGTGGATGACACACATGAACTTCATCTCCAGTTGCTCTGAGAGTTTATTTCACTAGCATTCTACTGTTTGAATAAAGCCATCGTCAAACACACATTAAACTCAAGCGTATTCCAGACGACCCATCAAAATAAAAGTCCCGTTAACCGGAACACTCAATATTGTGGTGAATTATAGTATTTGCTATAGAAAATTGTAGTACCCTTGTAGTAAACTGGAGTAAACGCTGTAGTATACTATTGTAAGGTTCAAAAAGTATCTAGGAATTTTACTGCAGTTTAATATAGTAAATACTATAGTATACTACAGTAATTTATGTGTATAAATATACCACTATTGTACAGTAAAAAAATGAAAAACACAGAACTTGCCTTTGTTCTATAGCAATCACAGAGAGTATAAATGATTTCAGGCAGCAACAGCAGACATAGGTAAAACGCTTAAAAGCAAACTTGACCAATCAGAATTCGAAACAATTATATTGACACTTCACATGAAATGTCATTATTTATCTTCGGACAAGTAATTTTTGTACTCGGACAAGTGAATGGCAGATTTACTTGTCATAAGGACAACCACATGACAATGCTTAATGACAAGCCCTGAGGCATTTTCGTCCACATTATTTTTTATGAAATGCACAAGTGGTTTGTTTTTGTAATCATTTACCACTGATGTCGCTGATGTCACCAAGCTCTCTTTATTCAACTCCTCCCCTCTTTTCATGATTCAACAATTTCTCAATAAATAAAATGCACATCTGCTGGAATGTTCCATTTCACCCGTTAGTTTTAGGTGTGAAATGAGCACATCTAAAACTACAATAATCACTGTAGGTTCATATGCTTCATACTGCAAACCATAAAGCATTGAGAAACAATAAATGGTTACTTTAAAAGAATGTCCTCATGGGCACAGAGAACATATGTGCTAGTCGTGTGGGAACATGTGGTGTAAATGTTCATGTAACTCCTGCTGTGCCAGGACTTCATATGGCCACCAGTGGAATTGTGGACAACCATTGAGTCCTGGGAGGAGGCTTATAAAACATTCGGATGGTTTGCATGGGTGTGGGAATGAACAAAGCTGGATCTTCTCATCTTCAAAAAGACTCCCAGAGCACATTTTTGAAATCTATATTTCTCCCCGGCCGACCAAAACATGTCACATGGCGCTTCAACACAGCTTTCGACAAAAGAGCCATGGGGTACGTTGACTGATTTTCGCAACAAACCCAACTTCCAAACCAACTAACAAAAACCTCTACACTTCAGCAGGTAATCCAATAAAAGCAGAAAGGCTCAGATTTGATGGTCGGTACAAGAGTGTCTAGAGAATGGCTGCTAAACCGCGGGAGTTTTAATTGTGCCTCTCATTGTGAGTTCTTGGTCAATATCAAGAGGAATTGATCGCACGTTACAAGGCTCTCTCGTCTTGACAGCTCTTCACGTTGTCGATAACATTTCCCCGCTCGCATACAGAGCCCGTCAATAACGTTCCTTGCTGCCCTCAAACACAGTTTCATAGAGTGGCAAACTCACAGATTGAATTATAGATACAGATGGCGCCTTTTTGTGGATAACTGCTATCCACAGTGCTTTTGAAAAAGGTCTGACTGCAGATGTTCTGAAAGCTACCGGGTAACGTACTAAGTCTATATTCACCCCAGTGCATTGAATTGAAAAGTCTTGCGATGCTTAGATTATAAAATAACACGTTTCAGGCGCTTTAAAGTGTTTTATGTCTTGACATATCACATTTCATAGCCATAAAGTAAAAAAAAGAGTAACGTGTTTATTAACTTCTACATGGTTCTCGTCTCACGTAGACTTCCAGCAGAAGGTCTGGACTCTATCGCAGCTGTCATTGGCGAAGGACCGCCCCAAAAGGCCGTTCGATGACATGTTAAGCAACCAATCACAGTGTGGTTTTTTGAACGTCTCGTTTAGTGGCATGAAAATGCAAATTGTACAACAAAAATGGTGCATCAGACTAGATCTAGATAAAATCTCACTGTGACCTGTGTAAACACAACAGCTTTCTTCATCCATCTGATGGCTTTGTTTTGTTCTTTCGGACCAATAAAAAACACAACACACACGTCTCTTGGACATCTGTTAGAATTCAACCAATCAGATGAGGACTTTGAAACTCCCAAAGTGTGGTTTTGTGTTCCATATGCATCAGACGTTTAGCCAACGGAATGTGGGCGTGACAGACTAACATGCTGTATATCTGATTTCATGATCTCTTCTTAATAATATAATATATAATAAAATCGTAAGTCGGAAGTAAAGGCCCGTTCAGACCACCAGCGACACCCAGCGACAAAGTGAGGCGATGTCATTCATTTCAACGGTAGCCTAGAGACATCCAGCGACAGTGACCATTGGTGACAGGAAGTGGTCGTGTCTAGCGACTCGACAAAGTTGAGATTTTCTCAACTTTATGCAAATGATGAGCGGCTTTCGGAGCGACTATCAATAGGAGTACAGCAGCGGAGCTCACGTCATCCGTCTCTCTGTCTGTTACTGCAGGGTTTGTTTATAAATGTTTCTACGACAACCAAAGCTAGGAACGTCTTCACAGTTTCTGGTGGTCTGAACACAGCTTAAGGATTGTTTGCTTTAAACATTGCCCAAGACTAATATAACACAAAAATCTGTTTTTTAACACCATAGAGTCATACTGAAGTGAAAAGATACAATTCGTCGCCTTGGAATTATAAAGTTCTGTAATTTTAGTCAGAACTCACAAATTCTTATTGTGTGACAACTTATTTACATTATGTGATTTTTTTGTTGTGTACATTTTTGTACAACTTTTTTTTCGAAAGCAAAAACTACAAAGTCAAATGGAATCCAAAACTTAAAAGCTTAAAGGGGACATTTCATGAAAATCTGACTTTTTCAATGTTTAAGTGCTATAATCGGGTGTCTGGTGCATCTACCAACTCAGAAAACGTGAAAAATGACAATCCAGTAACTTTGTTTACGTGAGCCTATCTCTGCAAGCCTGTGAGAAAACAAGCCGTTCAGATTTCGTTCGCTTTCTGACGTAGGTAGTCGTTCTTATTATAATATTACCGCCCCCTTTTCTGAACGTGTCCACCCATGCCGCTATTTTTGTTTTCGCAAGTGACATATGTGAATTAGTTCTGACACCATGGCAAAAGTAAGCAAAGCATGCTAAGTGTTGTGTTGTTGGCTGCACAGAGCAGCCTGACAGGAGAGCAATGGATTTATTTTGTTTTCAATGGAAATCCACCAGACTGAACGAGGCAAAGCTGCAAATAAAGACAATGTAAGTACCGTTATTTTTTAAGTAAGACCTCAGGGACCTGTGGCAACTTAAAAGTAGGTAAAACGTTATTGTGAAACGTTTGTCCGTTTACGCAAAGAAAGCAATATGTATGGCTTGTAAACACGCAACGGGATTGTCCTGTGTAACGTTACTTTCACTTAGAGAAAACGCGATGCGTTTGTCTTGAGTATCTTCACTTATAGAAAGCAGTGTGTATGGTCTGTAAACACGCGACCGGTTTATCATGTGTAATTTCGCATGTAGAAAACATAACGCCTTTGTTAGGAGTCTGTTCGCTTTTAGAAAACAATGTGTTTGGTGTTTAAAGACGGAAACAGCGTTTCTCATTCGCTTTATGTGACCCTTCTTTTGTCGATGGAAGCACAGGCTCTAAGCCCTGGCTGAGTTTTCTGTGAAAAGGGGGCGGAGACTTGCAGCTCATTTGCACTTAAAGAGACACACACCAAAACAGCACTTTTCTCCTCACATGCAAAACTGGGCAATTAGGGCATGGTATAATAAAAGATCTGCGGTGTATTTTGAGGTGAAACTTCACAGACACATTCTGTGGACCCCTAAGATTTATATTACATTTGTGTAAAAGTAGAAAGAAACCTCCCCTTTAAAATCTCAAAATCGCTCATAATTCAGATAGATTCCAAGGCGACAAATTGATTAAATGAGTTTTGCATGCTGTTTGAGTGTCTTTTGAGGGCTCTGCCTTGTATATGTCTGTGTCTTGCTCTCTCTCTCTTTATCTCTGAAGAATGTTTAGCTGTGTCAGAGCAGAATGAATCTTTTGAGCAGCCCAGAGGTGCCCAAGGCAGGTCTGGTGCTCTGGTCGATAAGGATAGCTGTTGAATGGACTGTATAAACTGCTGAATAGAGAGCGAATATGTTTGTTGTTACAGCAGACTGACATAATAACAAATAATTAAGGGTCATGGCTTATTCCATGTAGATGAAGGAAATAAACTGTGTAATACGATTATGAAGAAATGGATCATTGAATGTTTTAGCTGTAAATCTGAATATATAACTAAAAAGATCCAAACACTTATTTACATATCTAAAAATGTCATGTAATGGGAAATGTACATTTGCAAAGTCAATCAAAGGAATGTCCCTTTAAAGGGATAGTTCACCTAAAAAAATGTTGTCATCAAATTTTCACTGTCATGTTTTTCAAAACCTGAAAAAAGTTCTTTCTTTATTCTGCAGAACACAAAAGAAGATATTTTGTCTCAGACAATGAAAGTCAATGGGTTCCAATGTTCTTTGATTACCAACTTTCTTCAAAATTTTGTTTTCTTCAGAAGAAAGAAAATCATACAAGTTTCGAATGACATGTAAATGATAAAAGAGTTTTTAGTTTTGTGTGCACTATCCTTTTAACCTGTTTTCTTATTTACATCCAAAGGGTGTGGCCATCTATAGGCTACATAACATACACCATACATCCACATGCAAGCAAAAGAAAAACACACCATTAGTGCTCAGTGAAAAACACAGCTGGTCCGAACAGAGGGGCTTGTTTCTGTGTCACAAAAAGCCAGCGTCCATCTGGGAAAGTGACATCACACTGGCCTCAGCTGTGGATGGCAGCTAATCTAATCGCCATGGACACGTTGATTGACAGGTTCATCCCATGATCAAATTCCATCTCCCGGATGAGGTAGAACGGTAAGTGAGGCAAACCGGGTGGGACCTGGAACAAGGGTGTGAAGATAAACCCCAGAGAGAAGAAGGAAGTCAATAGAGGGCCTGCTGCAGATGGTATTAAGGATGTCCTCACAGAGTCTGGGGGGGTGAGATGGTTTTAACACACACCAAATGGCACTAACTAATGAAGAAACATGAGAGAGGCCAGGGAGTACGACTATGGGGATTAACCCACTGGTAAGACGATCTCTTTGAAACCAAGGGAAAATTGAGATGCAAACAAGAAAATCCGAAGGGATGCTGAAAATAGATGGTAGTGAAAAGTGGTCATATTAATGTGCTTTGAGATTAGTTGGTCTTCACGTGGGCAGCAGAAGACTATTGGGAACTATGGGAGAGCTGGCCTGTGCTGAGATTTTACTGCTCCGATAATGACATTCTGACAAGAAAATTTGTTAATGTTCAATAGTATAAAAATGTACAGTACCTACATACACCAAACACATCAGCACAAATAGTAATTTCACCCTATCACAAGTCAGAGGTCATGACCTTCTTGACTATGCAACAATTGACCCTTCGCAAAACCCCGCCCCCCTTCGTTCCTGTTGGTATGTCCAACAAGCTTTCGGTATCAGCCACGCGCTCCCAGTGTAAATGTGTGCACTCCCTGGCGAAATAGTGAAGAATTTCTGGAAAAATGACATGCTGATTTCAGACAGAAAGGTCTGCAATATGCATTCGAGGGATACATTCAGGATTTGCGATAACTGTAACAATAATTAAACCTATATTTGCGTCCACACCAGCAGACGATAACGTTGCGGTTGCGTTAATTCTAAACTCGCGCGATGCAGTAGGCTACTACTGTCACACAAATGGATGTATAGCTAACCTAAATGTGGTGTATTAAGTGTTTATATTTACTTTGCAAAATTGTAGTAATGACAATTTTAGAGAGAGAGAGTAACTTCGGGCAGAGTTTTGGTCGGTCGTGATCCTTCTTTGTGAAAATGAAAGTAAACTTTTAAATATTAGTTTATTATAGAAAAGAATAACAGTCCATCAGTTTGTGTTAAATACAACAAACACAGTACAGCTCTTGCTTTACGACTTCTAGCTGAAAATGTCTTTCCTTTAAAATGTCACTGCAAATGCTGCTCTCTGAAGGCTGAAGCGCTCATCACATCACAGGGAAGCAAAGCATATCTTGCCAGCTTGCTCATACATGTAATATGTAAGTAATATATCTAGTATTATATTCCACCTTAAAACACCACTTCCCAAACGCTTCCATCTGTAATTCGTACATTAATGATTCCAACAATATCATGTCTCGTTTCTGTATTTGTATAGTTGTGATGTGAACTCCGCTATTCTCCTTCATTTAGAGTGATTTTTAAAAGTTATAACTTAGTAATCGAAGGGTCAATTGCAACAGTGTTTTGTGTTCATACAATAGAAGTCAATAGTGGACAATGCTTTTTGGTTACCAACATTCTTCAATTGTTGTGATTTACAAAGGAACTTACACGATTCGACTATCAAGAAAATCTTTATAAATGAACACAGTATTTGCTATATTTAAAGCCGGAATATTTTTTACAATTATTGCAGCTTTATATTTATACAATATAAACAAACTACACTACGGTAGCACAATATCAACATCACCACCACCAAGCATCCGACAACTTTTTCAAACTTCCCTGGTAAACAATTATTCCCGCAATTAATCTCCATTCATGTCTTTAGAGTTTTCTGGGTTTTACATTCAAAACTATGTCATCTCTGCAGTACTCTAATATTATCTAATGAGACGGAGTGGAGTTTGCATGCGCTTGCAGTCTGAGAGCTGACACAAGGTAACCTGCACTGTAACCATGAACCCACGTGATTCAGCAGAGAATTTAGATCACATTACCAAACCACAGCGGACTCGACAGGGCATGCGTATCAAAGAGCTTTTTAAAGCTCACCGAAATAAGGGAGCGTTTCAAGAATATGACATCATAATTTACTCGCCCTTATGCCATACCAAATGTAAATGAATTCCTTTCAACCAAAAAATCTGTCAGTTTATGTGCATATAGGTCCCTATTGTTGAAGCTCAACATGATGTTGTCCTAAGGATATCAACCACTTGGCAAAAACAGGAGAGCCTCACTCTACACTGGCTCAAATGTCTTCTGAAATTGTATCCATGGAGCTCCCTGCCTTCCACAGTTTCTGAACCGAATTCTCCATCACAGCATTGAGAGGATTTAGTCTGTGTGTTCGGATCCGAGGGCCACAGGTCTCAAAAGAATCCCATAAGTGACCTCGCGGCTGCTGACCTGAGCTCAGGTCATAAGCACCACAGCAGATTTACGACCTGCATCTCTTGGGTAATAACACAAGGGTCAGAGCAACAGGGCCCAAGGGAGGGGGACCGAGAGAGAGAGAAAAAAAAGAGCTGAAAGCACTTAAAGTAATGGAAGTGAATACCTAGTTCAGTGTTATCATTGACCGCACAGCCATTAATGGCAGTATTAGATAAGTGTGGCGTTCGCACCCGAGCATTTATTAAATGCTCTGAACCACCTGCTATTAACTACACTATAAAATAACTGCAGCTTAAAGAAATCTAAATGTCAGTTACACAAAAGAGTAGCATGTATGAAATGTAAACAAATGTTAATGTTATGCATTCAGAGGATGGTTAACTTAACCATAGCAACAGTACATTTTTACTACAAAATCAATCCCCATGGGTGCACTGCTAATGTATCATGTCCAACCCAGATCACTAACCACTAAGCCACATCACTCCTTTTAGGTAAAATGTCCATTTTTCAAATCGTATATTTTATTTTGATACAGTTGAATAAAAAATTGACAGAAGCCAACATTTATCAGCTTTACCATCATGTGTTGTGATTCACATTGTAATTTTGATTATTATGTTATTGTGCAAAACGCTCATCGGCTACGTTTTAAAAAATATTCTTATTTTTGAAGGCTTTTCTAAGCTGCTTTCTTGGATACTAATATATATGTGATTAAATTAATTAACTGGCAAATCTTTTTTTTTTTTTTCAAATTTCTGAATGTATTATTTATAATAGGTAAAGTATTAGCCAGAAGTTTAGACACACTTGGCAGAAATGTTTCTCATGATCGATTCTTAAGAAAATCTTTGAATCTAAAGATGTTTATTTCAAAATTACTTTTGTAGACAAAAATATAGTTATGAGAACTATTAATTTAATTCTTTAGAAAACATTAACAAAAAAAGAAATGGATTATTTGAATAATGAAGTGGGATGATAAAATGCCCCGATTTTGTACGATTTAGCAATTTCTAGGCAATGGGCGTTATTTTTTTTGTGTAATTTTTGTGTAAATTTGCACAAGTTTTGCACACAAGTAAATTTTACTCATTTAAAAAAAGTTTTTTAACATAGTTTATTTAAAGTAACTTTGACTTAATTTATATTGTGTCAAGTTTTTGCACAAATTTAGACACAAAAAAATTAAGTAAATCTTACTTAACATAAATCACAACACAGTTAGAATTGTGTTATTTCATGGTTTTCATGAGTTTCTATGGTTTTTACTATTCTAAAATGTGGAAAAATTCTAAATAAACATTAAAGTGTTTCTAAACTTTTGAATGATTATTTGTTTCATTCTGTAAACGACTGGAAACATTTCTCCCAAATTCCAATTGAAAACAGTTTTTATTTACATTTATTACACGGCTCGTTTTTCTCATATGGCAAGTAGCCGTGTAATACGCGGGATAATGTACAAGCAGCCGGCTGTTATCACGAAAGCCCCTACAGTGTGATCAGGACCCGATGCGAAGCGGAAGGTCTTGTATCACACTGAAGGGGCTTATTTCGCACAAAAAACAAAATCATGATGAAGGTACACGATGGAATATCATATGAACACACAAAAGAGACAGACGTGACAGAGGAAGACAGAGAATGCTGGGGGGTCAAGGAAAGCAGTGTTAGAGGAAGGTGTGAACAAGAGCTGGAGGAAACAGAGATAGGCAAGAAAAACAGAGCAGCGCAGTCATTCAGGAGGAGACGAGTCTGGAGATGACAGCTTCTCAGTGGAGGACGCAGATGTTACAAAGAAAAGAAAACAGATGCCCTTGTCTGCTTTTATGAACAGATGCATGTTCTGCCCACACACACCTGCATCAATACACCTCAGATGATGAAAGACAGAAATGAGGAAATGGACTGGGTTGGATGAGAGCGAATGGGCAATGCAAATTAAAGTGCGATTAGGAAGAACACGCCTCCACTCACCTCATTATAGCGCAGGGAATTGTGGGATATGGAAGAAAATTCTCAAGGTCATGGCTGTTCTTCAAGATCTTTATTGTTCAATGCTTGTTCTTTCATAGCTTATGAGAGTTAACAGAGTATTTAAGTCTCAACTTTATTTTAGACTTTAAACTTTGTCTTTACCTTAAACATCATTTGAAACTACTGTAGCTGTTGTAACAGTAAAACAGTGTTGCTTTGATTAATAACAGAAAAACACAGAGAACCTCTCAGAGTTTATTGTGGCACAGTTTGTGACTATGACCCCTGCAAAGTGCACACTTTTCATTCTTCAGAGCCAATGTACAAAGTTGTTTTAAAGCACTATCTTAAATAAAGCCACAGAAAAACAGACCACGCTCAGTTTGAGTTCGCTTGTGGATTGAGTTATTGGTCTGAGGTGTTGTTGTGATCTGCTCCATGAATGGAAAGGCGGTGGGAGAGAAGCCTGAGCGACTGAATATGTGTGTGGTAAATATGCTCAGATTGGATTTATGTACGGCAGGTCACCTGAGAGAGACAGAGAAGATAATGGCTGTATCAGACGTGTAAGTGGAGGGGTGGAGAAGGGCTGCAGTGCTGAGGTTAGGGGCATGAGGAAACAGGAGTGCTGGAGAAAGGGGACAGATACGGGCAATTTGAGAAGCTTGACGGCAATTGTGTTTAAATAGGCGTATATTGCGTCCAAACAGAAAGCAGTGAGATGATCATTCCATTACTATGAATGAGTGTCATTTAAAAATGGTCTTACTGGGCGATCACACAGAAAGCGCCTTTTCTGTTTGAAAACGCAGCGTTTTTTTTATGTTGCTAGGTAACCACCGAAACAGCTGTCCTGTCAGTCAAGGATTATAGCACGAGCGCTCTAATAGCTGTTAACTGTCATATTATCAGAAACTTTAAAAAGGTCCAAGCAGAGGGTGCTTGCTCTGACCTTGCTCGGTTAACCCGCGTCATCCAACACAAGTTTCTCCTTCATCATTGCACTCTCCGGACGTATCAAGCAACTTTAAAGTTCCGTCACCACATCGGAAGGCCCGCCTCTACTTTCATTCAATTGGACAATGGGAAAAAAGGCGCATGACGTTAAGCGCTTTTCTGCTCAGAGTTGAGTTTTTTCCAACAAAACACGAGGCACAGCATGCGGCAAAAACACGAGGCGCCCGGCGCGCAAAACACTCCCTGCCAAATGAAAACAATTCAAAAGAGGCGCGTCTAACAGCAAAAAACGCGTTCTGTCTGATCAGGCCCTTACAAGGCGGTACAACATTCACTCACTACGTTCGACTACTTTTAAAGGGATACTCCACCCAAAAATAAAAACATTTTCATCACTTATACTCATCCTCAAGTGGTTCCAAACCTGTATAAATTTCTTTGTTCTAATGAACACAAAGAAAGATATTTGGAAAAACGTCAGCAACTGACAGTTCTGGGACATCTTGGGGCAGGTAATTAATGACAGAATTTTCATTTTTGGGTTAACTATCCCTTTAAAAGAGCTTCTTTTTACATATTTGATTACATTTTACATTACATTTTTTTGGAAAGTACCAGTAATGGAATGCAATTTTTCAGTATCTTTCCACCCAACAACCTACAGCCTATTAATGTGACCATGCAGACCAACGAGAAAACTAGAGGAAAAGGAAGATAAGGGTGACGAAAACATGCTTTAATTGGAGGGATGACAGACAGAGATTTCTGTTTTTTCCTATTAGTCCCTTGTTTCCTTTTAAACAAATTCACTCTTGCAACAGCAGAACATCGCCGGTTAAATCATACAGTAGATAGTTATAATCCTCATTGTTTAGAGTTGTACTGTAGTCTCACAGCAAAATTCACTCAATGAGTTTTGTCTAGTCCACCAACACAAATTTCTATGCTGGTCAACATTATTAATTGTAAAGACTCCAGTTACAACCAAAAAAGTCTTAAACGTTGGAGCAGGTCAGATATCTGAGGTTATTTAGTAGAGTGACTCATTGAAATGTGAATCATTGTGAGTTTCTATTCCTTATTTTGTAATTTTGTGTTTCCAGTAGAGATGATATTTGAAATAATATACTTTAATTGAACAACTTTTCATATTCTAACAATCCAGCATAGAATTAATTTCGGTAAAATTTTATTCTTGCACCTTGCATAGAGAAAATCTTGCAATAATACCATTGTAATACCACGTACAGCACTGTCTTTACTTTACTTTACTTTATTTTATCCATCTATTATTGTTATTATTTTTTAAATATAATGTATGTAAAGTTGCTTTGCAACAATGAAAATTGTGAAAAGCTCTATTTAAATACAATAGACTTGTTTTTGTGTTGTGAATCATAGGCTTTGTACTGCGTACTGTGTGGACTTTAAGCAGGACTGACCGTGGTAGGTGCGATTCCACATCTTTTTAGTGACCAGATCCCCCGGGGGCCGCACGCCCGACTGATCCATTGTCTCGTTCAGAGCTTGAGCGTACAGCATGACTCCATCATGGAACGCTCCAGAAATAAGATTCATCTGGAAAAATGCAAATCACTATTAGCATTAAAATTCAAACAAAGTAATTGGCTTTGAAATTAGATTACGTTTATTAAATTACCAGCTCTCTAGATAACATATTCACAATATTTATAAAGAAATATCGACATCAGTGATGAATTACGAAGTGTGTGACCTCAGGAGTCTCCATGCTGGAAAAATGGCAGCATTCCACATGTTGCCCCCTCATGCAATGTTCCTCTCACTGTTTCACATCACACATTCCTTCTGTGTTCTTACAAATGTGATGAAAAACACCCTCTTTCTGTTCCAACATGTTTATTTCATTAGACTAAATAAAAAATAAATAGAAAATGTATAAACACAGATTATTAGTGTTATCAGCCGTGCTTTCTAAGGCCGGCATTAGTTTCACAATTATTCATACTTTGGGCTAGGTAACTAAGTAACTAATGGCTCGTTTCCACCGAGCGGTACGGTTCGGGACGGCAAACCCTGATCCGGTTTGCATTTAAACTGTCAGCAGTACCCTTATTTGATGGCCGTGGTGTATGCCGAAAAGTAGCAATCGGCATCATTAAAAAACGGAGCCTGTAGCCCAGGCAAGTGACAACTGTCTGTCAACCAATCAACGTTCTGCAGTGAGTCTAGCTCCACCCTTTTTGGCACAGACTAATGTGTAAGGTACCCCAATGGAAGCGTCCCAAAAAAGTGGTACAACGCCGTTCGCTATTTTGGTACTTCTGACAATGGAAGCGCAAGTTAAGCAAACAACAAATTTAAATTTAAATTTAAAAAAGTCTGTAGACTTTTCTCATCAAATTTCTTATAATTCCAAGACCAAACCTTTTTTGTAATTTGTATCTATCTTTGTTTCTCCCATAGGATTGTGTGAGAAACATCTGAGACAAAGTGGAAACTTTAATGATTGCAGCTGACTTTTGAGCTATAAATGTTGTCTCTGGGTACCCGCTGTACCATAGCTGTGCCAAGAACTGAAACTCCTTAAAACAAAACAACCAATAACACTAAATTACATAATCACATGCTTTACTACCCCTAAATGACATTTTTGAACAATTTTACAAACACCATGTGTAAGAAACATACCAGAGACAACTGAATTGTTTTTTCTTGCTGTTTCCCAGCAGTCCTTGGGGGAGGTGGGTTAACTGGATAATCATGTTCATATATCAGCTGTTGTGATGTTGGTGTGTTCACATGTGTGTCTGTGAGACTATTCAGACTGACAAGCGTTGGGTACGGTTTGTGTCATTTATCACTGCTGTTTTGGTTTGAATGCTTTTAAGCATATTTGCAGCGATCTTAAAGGGCCAGTTCACCCAAAAATGAAAATTCTGTCTTCATTTACTCGCCTTCGAGTTGTTGCAAATCTGTTTAAATTTCTTTGTTCTGATGAACACACAATATTTGGAAGAACACTTGCAACCGTTTTTGGCCACCATTGACTACCATAGTAGAAGATAGATAGATAGAAGATATTTTAAAGAATGTAGGAAAGCAAACAGTTTCCTACACTCAAAAAAATGATATGTTCAACTTAATTAACTTTTTTATGTCAACAGGTTCCACATAACTGGATTACGTTGAATTTAAGTAACATTATCTATTTCAGTAAACTTAAGGTACTTACAAAGTTAATGCAACGTTGTTTAGTTGAATCAAATTAAGAGTCTTGTTTTTGTTTTAAATGATTATCTTGATGAAGTTATATAATGCTAAAATGTATATTTTACATTAAACCAATATAATAAAAACTATTTTCTCGAGTAGTTTATTCAATGAAGGCATCCAAGAACATTTATTAATTGTATACATTTTTATAAAAAATCAGACAAAACCTACATTTGTCTTCAATAAGAAGATATTGAGTTAAGAGAACTCAACGGAAGTTCATAGTTAAAAATGTAACCGCCCACTCCCTAACCAAAGGCAACGCTTTACTGAATAATGGTAGCCACAAAAGTGAAAAATATAACAAACTCTTCAAAACCTTAAAGATAAGTGAACATTAAACAGTAACAAGTGTTTATTTTACATAGAAAAAATGCATAAAATAACACTAATTTAAGAAAATAACTTTCAAAATGCAGTCATACGCAAAGCATGCTGGTAAATATAAGTCCTCTGCCCAATTGTAACAATTGTATCTTCCCACAACACAACTCCTTTATGTTGTCCCAACATGAATGGATTAAGTTATATGACTAAACATAAAAAATCCTGTTGTGACCCAATTTTCCAAAAGTTGTGTTGATTCAACTTAAGTTAGTTAAGTTAATTGGACCAGCAGCAAGATTTCTTTTTTTTTGTGTGTGTGTAGTGTACTAGTCAATGGTGGCCAAGAACTGTTTGGTTACAAATATCTTTCTCTGTGTTTATCAGAACAAAGACATTTATATTTTATATTTTTGGGTGAACTATCCCTTTAAACTGTGTGGCTATTTGCCATGTGCCTCAAGGAATGTCCATACCATCTGGACGCATGGGACAGTGGATATGTTGCAGCTGAACATTTTTAAGTTCAACCTGGATTTCATTTAGTCCAGCAAACAGATAAGGATGGCAGGAGTTTGGAATGCTGTCCAAACTTGCAGAACGTTAATGAGAATCAAAGGGAATCTTAATAGACAAAACAAATTACAAAGCAGATATCTTTAATATTCTTCCGCTTGAAAGCAATGACATTAAAGGATAGCACATTGAGGAAAACAATGTAAAGGCGTTGAGTGGAATGGAAAAATGTGTTCCATGTGAATATCCCGTAAAAGTGAACAACTAATTATTTCGTACACCCAAGTTTACTTTAAATGTAGTCAAAGTGAGGTAACATGGCCCACTGATATGACTGTCACCTTGTGACAAAGCAATTTCGCACAGAAAAGGGAAAATTCTCCAAAAACGCGAGGAGCGAGAAGGTTGTACAACGTACGGTTGCCATAGCAACTACAGACAGAACGTGGACTCATCAATACAGAACATCTGTGTGTGTGACGGAGGATAAGGAGATTGTGGAGCGGGGAAACGAAGATTGTGAGTGTGCTAGGAGAAAAAGAGAACAGCACGGAGAGAGGAATGAAATGCAATTTCTGAGTACAAGGATAAATGCGAGAGAGAGGAGATGGGGGAGGAACACAGGCATAAAACACGATCCAGACCAAAAATAAATTCATAAATTCAACAGAGACATGGAGAGTCGAGAGTGTGATGCAATACAATAAGAAAAACCAAATGGAGATTAATAAAGGACTGAGAAAAAAGATTTACACAGCTCAAGAGGAAGATACTGCCCATATACGCTTTAAAGACGTGTGAAGCATAATGGGAGAAAAACAGAATGCAAGTTTTTTAGCATAAAGCTAGATTTGACATTTTTTGAAGAAAATGTAAGTGGAGTTATGCTGTTGTAAGGGTGTTCTGGTGTAGCATTTACAGTCAAAAGAGCCTTTACACCCCCCCAAAAAAAATCCCTTTGAAAAATAAAACCAAGCCTCTCCTGTGAGGTATCAATCATCCGTAGCAAAAATAGTGTTGCAAGTTATTAGATCTACACTTAGTGTTAGGGGTTATTCTCATCGTTGTTCTCATGTGCGGTTAGGTGGTGAGGTAATGGACACATGATCTGTCATTCGTTATTCACAATTCTCTTTTCATTTCAACCATATTCTTTCTCTTCATGCACACATTCTTCCTTCAAATCTTTAGTAGATCCTACATGGAAATGCACATTTAATCCCTTACAATGAACTTTAAGCATCAGCACACCTCGCCTTTTTTTGGACATACTGTACAAAAATGTCTCCCACAATCGGAGGAAAGTGCAGTACCCTGTGCAGATTAAAGGGTTATTTATCCAGAAATTAGGCCTGTCATGATATGGAATGCAAAACTTAAGACTCTCCGAAAGGTTTCTAGTTCTCCAAAGTTCGAGAGACAGAAAGAGAAGCTGTGTGTTTGACCGTGTAACATAGCGGCAAGGAAAAGAACAACTAATTGGAGAGACAGACGTGTGAGGGAACCTACCAAATGAGCTCACTGCCTTGGGGAAATATGGAAGGATGCATCAGGCTAACAGACCACAACGGCAGATGAACAAAACTCGGAGTGTAAGATACCTTATTAGACCTGAGAAAATAATTTCATTGTGTTTTTTGCGTGCAGCATTTCTGGACTATTAGTTTTCCGAACGAAAACGCCTTCCAAGTGTTGCTAATAAGCTTGGGGCGTCTGTGTGACAGGCAGAGTGGCAACTTTATAAATCAGTGTTTGCTGCGAAAGACAAGATGAAAAAAATTGTGCTTTATTAGTTTAGAAACCTTTCAGCAAATTTAACAAGCATCCCAGACTGATATGAATGCACTAAAACATTGTGACCACACAATGCAAGATATACATTTTTTATTATCATATCTTTCCAGAAAAGTGTAAGCTCATATGATAGCTTCTATAAAAGAAAAGTTAACAAAAATCAGCCTTTTCCTCTAAAATCTTCCAAAGTAGCTCTCAAATCTAATTTCCGAATATTTAAAATTGGCGCATCATAACATCTTACTGTATAAGACATGTGAGAATCAACGGCATTAGGTCTTACTAAAGTAAAACGTACATGGAAATGTATTGTTTATAATATTGCATTGCGTTTTCCAGTGTATTCCCGTATATTTTTGTTTTGTAAGGTCATTGTGCACCTATAAGATGCTGCAAAGAACCGATGAAGAATCAAATGACATCACCAGAAAGTCAAAGTCAAAGAAATGTATCCAACACATGATGACCAACCTTACCAGGTCTTAAACTTTAAAAAAAAATCAAAACCGCAATCTCTTCTGTTACATCATCACACCCTAGAAGTTCAATGGTGGGCACTTTGTACAACGCTCAATAGAGTGTAGTTCACCTTCAATGAACTGCTGCACAGAGAGCTCATTCCGGACTGTGAGGTGATCTCCAGCTAACACACTGCTCTGTGGTGACAGATGCGCACAAGGAGACCTGCAGCTAAGCGTAATTACCACTCTTCCCTACTGTCACCAAAAGGTTACTCCTCCCTCACACACGCTCACGTCGGGAGTCTTTTTTGGGCGAGTGCTGGGTGACATTTACTGTCAGAGCACAAACAAGCAGATCCGACAACTTCAATCATTTCTCTATGCAAAACATCCATCTCAGTCTGTATTTCCGGGGCCAATTTCCCGTTCTATTTAATTAGATTTTCTGTTGGTTTCATATGCATATACACACACCTTTTTGCTAGAGGGATTTTCTCTCTCTATAGTAAATATGAAGAGTTTGGTTCCAAAATGAGATAACTCCGTTAAAATCGTGTTTTTTCATTATGCATTCCAATTAATATCAATCAAACAGCAGTTGGTTTGTTTTGATTTAAGCCATAATAACTCAAAAAAATACAGCTAACTAACACAATAAAACACAATATAAAACATGATAACATGATCAAAAACATGATTCTTGAAGAATTAAAAAAACAGAGTTATCTCATTTTGGAAGCAAACTCTTCATATAAAGACCTACTGGGTTATTTTAGCGTTCGGTATTTCAGCACATATAGGCCCGATTCACATTTCGCCGCTAAAACTGCGCAGAATACGCGAGCCGCGCTGCTTTCTCTCTTCAAATGACCCACAGTGTGCGCGCGGCACTCTGAAAAGTTGAACTATTTTCATCTCGATGCAGCGCCGCCTGTGCGTCGCGACCGCATCGCCCCCTATTTGCGCGCGCCTACCACACGTCTACATTTAAAATAACTAATATGCGCGCGGAAAAGACGCGAATTGTGAATCGGGTCATATACAGTAGCAGGGGCTATACAGAATGTGCTGCACATGTGCGCTGCATCATGCATACAGTATATACTGTAAATCAAGTCATTTGAGGGTAAACACGTACACCTCCTTAATACACAAATGAGGTTTCTTGTCTTTTCCTTTTGCTCTTATAAGCTTTAAAAGCTTCTAAATTATCTAGTTGAAACTTGCAGGCACAGACTAATGGTTCCTAGTCTTTTCATCCAACGCACCATTTTGTATATAATTTTCAAGTTATCCATAGCCGATGACAAATACAGATTTTCTACCGCTACATTTAGTGCTCTATCAGAGCATTAACAATTACCCACCTCCTTCCCCAACTCCACGTGTCTTGATCTGTTTGTTGTGCTAACATTACAGCAGCTTTGCTTGCATGCTAACTGCAGCATGTGTGTATTAGCAGCAGGTCTTCATACTTGCTTTGCAAAAGCAGGAGATTTAGTTCTGCCAAGACCAAATACATAGACATATAATGAGCATTGACATAATAAAACTAAGAGTTTTCTTCACTGAAATGAAATTTCATGTAAAAGCAAATTTTTTTGTTTGTACTTATGGTCGATTCATCGAACAATGGAGAAAAGCGTTAAAACCGGCAGCACGCTGTAGTCAAGGGCTTTTTCAACACTGAATGAGTTATTTCAAGCGACAGAACCCAAGTGATAATATGCCAGATCATGTTAGTGTGCTGCATTCTTCACAGTCCTGCAATCAGAGCCAGCCTGCAAGCTGCAATCAGAAGACGTTTAGTGGGCGTGTTGGTGCAATTACTTGATTTGCATAATTAAGTGAATCAGGCACGTTATCACCAGACCATCACTGAAGATGCGTCCAAAATTGAAATTTTTTTGCAACCATTCTATTTCTATTCTTTAGTATAAATAGTGTGAGCAGTGAGTTCACATTGAAAATTCCAAAAAACGAAGTGCAATTTAAGTACCGGGATGATGCATTTATTCAAGTGAAAATACGAAGTGTGAAATGCACTCAACAGTTGTAGTTATTGGAAGAGAGGCAGAATTATCAGGTGATCTGCGAGCAAAGTTAATCTGCGGAGGCAATTACTCTTTAGTCTGACAGTGTGACTAAGGTCATGTTGGGCAAAACAGGTAACAATTTCAGCAAATGTTATTGACATGCATTATGCTATGTGTTTGACGCCATTTGCCCTAGTTTAGCACACCGCTTGTACTTCTAGTTAGACTCATTAAGCAATACATGGATGCCTTATACACTAGATGCTGGTGTACATACTGTAATGCACAGTTTAAGTACATAGTGTATAGCACATCATCTGGAACATAACTTGAGTTCTCTGTTCTTTGGGGCCTCTATGTTGAGAACCTTCCCAAAGGGAGATTGAATAAAGTTTTAAATTGAGCTGAGGTGGCATGGTCAGATTCCTGGAAACCCTAGAGAAACTGGGGTCTTTTATAAGCTTCGGGGGCAAAGGGGTCTCGCAATGATTGACACTGACCATGTGGTTTGAAAAACTTATCAGGAATGAATTTCACAACAAAAATCACATTCCAATGGCTCGTATAAATCTCAAGAGATTATTTCTGTCAGAGACAATCTGCTCGCAATCAATGTAAGACTTAAAGGAATAATTCACTTAAAAACAGAAATCTGTCATCATTTACTGACTTACCCTTATGTTGTTTCAAACTCATATGACTTTCACGGTCAGAAAGGACAAAATGGTAGCGAGTGACAGGCTCAGTCGCCATTTAATTACTAGTTACTTACAGGGAATCAAGTTATTGTATGTTTATCTACCAATTTATTTTGTAAATGTACTTCTGTCAGGCTTCTGTTGTTCTGCATGTCTTTTCAAATAAAATGTGAGCTCAAGCATGTAATATTACAGTGATATATTTTATATATGATATATATTAATATTACATGTGCTGGTATGTCTCACCAGAGAATCCTCCACGGTGAAGTTGAACATGTCCATGGCGTCTGCCTTCAGTCTGGACACAAAGTCTTTGTACTCAGGGTTCTGAGGTTCTCCGTAAGTCAGGATCTTGACGTTCTATGAGAATTAAACACAAGTGGGAATTTAACACACATCGTGTGATGTAGAAGATACAATGGCATGCACACGTACACACGTTTTTCTGAATGTTTTTCAGATAATCCAATCAACAAATGAGCTCAAGGACAGCCACAGTGTGGGCTAATGAGCAGTTTCTACAATCCTAATTGATTTTATTTATATAATTTAATGTTCTTTTGCTTTGTTTAAAGGTAGATGTACAAGCCAATAAAATGATGCCAATGCAACCTTCACTATGAGCAATAAGAGCATCTCTTTATTTTCATTCTCAGACACCGATGACTGTTTTTGTGTTTGTGACTGTCACAGGCTCTAAATGAAAGGGGTGTTGAAAAGTTGGTGTGTCCACCAAAGCATTGGTGATTGAGATACCGATACCAATACCACATTCCTTAGGTGGGTATTCATAGCAACCAATGCGTCTAAGCTGAAAAAACACTGTCAACATTTTTCACATATTATCCTGAGTACTGAGTACTCAAACTGGTCACACTACAACAATTCTATGGTCTTGCTAAATGGTTGCTAGGGTGTTCTTGGTGGTTTCCAGCATATTGCTATGTGGTTTCTTGGGCCTTGGTGGTTGCTTCTAGCCCAAAAGTACTCCCCTACAAGCCTCTTTATTACTAGGATACATAGATATGGAAATGGGAAACTTCATCAAGGCTTTGAATGACCTGAGAGACAAGGCATGATCAAAACTGACATTCCAATTGGAATCTGGATAAAAATAATCGAATCAATTACAGAACCAATCACACTCTATTTTTTAGCTTTGAGGTCCAAACCAGGAGTTCACCAAATAGGACAAACACCCAATAGAGACTCTGTTTTCTCTCTGTATCCTGTTGGAATATTTTATGTGCACTGAACTGAATTAGCCCCCCCAGCCAACTGCTCATTTGCATGCAGTCTAACTATGAACCCCAAACCTGTGCTGTACATATTGTGTGTCCTTTCATGACAAAAGCAGAAAGAAGTAAAAGAACAAAGCTGTAGATTTTGAGGCATCATTTTGAAAAAAGGCTTTAATAAATCAAAAAAGCACTCATCCATAGTGATTCATTTGGTCTATTTGGATGTCTGCTGTCTGCTTTTAAATTGAAAAACAAAAAAACAAGTGACAAATAAACAAAAGCTGGCCCCTCAAAGCATGTAGGCTCTGTCAGTGAGGTTCTCAGAAAATGTTTTTATGTGATTTGTTGACATCTCATTTCAGATTCGCTCCAAATCACATTGTACTAAAATGAATCAAACCGACAATTTTCTTCGTCAAACCATCAAATTACGGCAAACTGAAAGAAAAACTGCCTTCTTAAAACCAAGATACATTCCTAAAACCTACAAAGGAAAATCAGAAAACGTAATGATAGTGTTTTGCTGCGTTTCTTTCCTTTGAGGACGCTCAAATTCATGTAGCAGATTACGGTTCATGTGAAGTGGACGGGCTAATGGAAACTGAAGTTGAGGATAACAGAGTATGTGTGACCTCAGAAACAAAGAGCTTCTGCTGCCGTTTTCAAAAGAACAGAACAAAAACAATGAATGTGACAAATGAAAAAGATTTGTTGCTGCCATGTTAGGGGTGCTTGCTTGCTTATAACTGAAGTTAGAAATTTGAAGTAGTTGGACTGGATACCTAGAAATTGTGCAAATAAGTTAAACAAAAGTACATGTAATGTGGATTGAAAAAAATACTAAGGTTATGAAGGAACAGCACTCTGTTGTGTCAAGCTGTGTTGCAAATGTTTATCTATCTTTTGATGACTCAATTAAAATATCAGAAAAAAGGCAATCAAGCGTAGCGTCAGTTCTGGCAGGTCACGTGAGTCAAGCTTGCATCAGCTGATCACATCATGTGCAGATAATCAACGTTAACCAATAGTTATACTAGACTGCATCCTATTTAAGTTGTCTTTCTTAGCTCCTTATCAGCTGCTTAATCGTGCTGCACTCAACCCACCTCCATCCCCATCTCCTTAATATCTGTCAGATCATTTTAATTTAATCCTGTTACACATCATGAACTGTTCTGGTTCCCCAGGTGGGGGGACATGTATTGCTGCATTCCCGCTCTGTCCATGCAAGGCTGCATGGACAGGCGGAGAGTTTGCCCAGAACAGTTTAATTCCATCAACCTTAAATATTGCTATTGTTTAAATATTTGACGACAGTGGTCCTGACAGAAATATGATCTAGTCCTGCACCATTTGTGTTAGTATAAAGACTTTTCTTTTTCATGTGGATGTGGAGTATTTTCCAACACTCGCATACTGGAGGAGGGACTAAGCCATAAAAAAATATTAGAGCTCTTATGGTAAGCAACAACCTATACCCGTTTGCTGAGAGCGCGTGGTTTGAGCCGGAGCTCTTTCAAACTTATTCTTAATACATCGTTTATTCTTGTTATATCATAAGACTTGTGTTTTAAATTGTTATTCACCGAGGGTAAAACTTATCCTTAAGTATATCCCATACCAAAATCGTCCTTAAACGCACTGATAAATTATTTTTATCGGATCACTCGCTATTAGCCCTCAGGCTGTTAGCATTACCAGCATGCTTAGTGCTCATTATTACATCAATAATGGCTAATGTTTCAGATGTGTTTGTACCTCTGAGTGCAGATGATGAAACGTTCGCACTTCAGTCGGAATTGGAGGCTGTGGAGAAGCAGATCCAGGATTTACTTGGGAAGCAGACACGGCTGCGAGAACGTAAAACGGCACTGGAAACATCCCGAGCTGACGCTCGCAAATCCGCGGTAAGTTTTCATCGCGATTGTAATACTCCTACCACTTCTACTCCGCGTGTTTCTCTGCACAGAGCCCAGGCTTCGAGAATACGATCAGCCCAAATGAACTTCACTCCTGCACCGGCACACCAACGGCGAAAGGCGCGAGCCAGGACCGGAGCGATGACCCAACTTCCGCCACCGGTCTTCGAGATCCCTACCAGGAACCGTTTTGCCGCCCTCTGCGAGATGGAATGCAACGCTATGGTCATCGAAGACTCAATCGTCCGGAACGTACGCGCTTCCTCCACTAAAGGTAAGGTTGTTCCTCCACTAAAGGTAAGGCACTCATTGTTTTCCTGGCGCCCGTGTTCTTGATGTCTCTGCGCAGGTACCTGCGATCCTGAAGGACGACGCTAACGTCGGAGCTGTCGTGCTGCACACGGGGGTGACGACGTCAGGATGCGGCAGTCGGAGATCCTGAAGAGGGACTTCAGGAGTCTGATCGAGACTGTACGCAACGCATCGCCCACGGCGAGGATCATCGTATCAGGTCGAGGTGGTGGTGTTCCTACCTACCGACGAGGGAATGAAAAGTTCAGTAGACTATTTGCTCTAAATAAATGGTTGATGTCATGGTGTATTGAACAGAAGCTGCTCTTTGTTAATAATTTTGATCTTTTCTGGGAGCGACCTAGGCTCTTCCGCCCTGACGGCCTGCATCCCAGCAGCATCGGAGCGGATCTTCTGTCTGATAACATCTCAAAGAGGCTACGCACCGTTTGACTATGTCTCCCACCGGTAATTCAAAACTTTAATAATAGTTTGTGTTCCTCTCACTCAACTGTTATAAATGTTACTGCTTCCAAATGTATAGAGACCGTATCTGTCCCCCGAATAATACTACAAAATAATAATTTAGGCAAAACTCAGAGAAAATATCTAAGACAATGTAATAAACGACCAAAACTAACTCATAAAGTTCGGCCTACTAAATATTAGATCACTAAATTCAAAGGCAGTTATTGTAAATGAGATGATCACAGTCAACAGTTTTGATATACTTTTCCTTACCGAAACCTGGCTTAAACCAAATGATTATTACGGTCTAAATGAGTGTACCCCACCAAGCTACTGTTATATGCATGAGCCACGTCCGGTTGGTCGAGGTGGTGGTGTCGCAACAATCTTTAGAGACTTTCTTACTGTAACTCAGAGAACAGAGCATACATTTAAATCATTTGAAGTGCTTGCGTTGAACATAATTGTTCCAAACGAAAGTAAAAAAACATTGCTTTCATTTACGTTGGCTACTGTGTATAGACCCCCTGGTCCCTACACTGATTTTCTGAAAGAGTTCGCGGACTTCTTATCGAACCTATTGGTTAAGGTTGATAAAGTACTAATTGTCTGAGATTTTAATATCCATGTAGATGGTGCTAACGATGCATTAGCAGTGGCGTTTACAGAGCTACTACACTCTTTTGGAGTAACACAACACATCAATGGACCCACTCATCGATTTAATCATACACTAGACTTGATTATATCTCACGGAGCCGATCTAACCAATATAGATATTATACGTCAAAGCGATGACGTCACCGATCACTATCTTATAACATGTACACTGCAGAAATCAGCCGTTCAACTTGTTATCGACAGGGTAGAACAATTACCTCGACTACTAAAGATAGTTTCGCAAAGAGCTTGCCAGATCTGACTCCTTTAATAACCATACCAACAAAAACAGAATCGCTCGATGACATGACCAGCAAATTGCGCACTATTTTTTCTAATACATTAGAAGCTGTGAAGTAAAAAAAGATTAATGAGAAAAACGTAGCACCATGGTACAACAGCACCACTCGCGCCCTTAAAAGAGAAACACGTAAACTGGATCGCAAATGGAAGCAAACCCAATTAGAGGTCTTTAAAATTGCGTGGAAAGAGAGTGCAAACTGTTATAAAAAGGCACTAAAAGCAGCAAAGGCTGAGCACCTCCGTAACCTCATAAAAACTAATAAAAACAATCCAAGGTTTTTATTTAGTGCAGTTGCTAAATTAACAAATGAACAGACATCACCTGATCTGGTTATTCCGCCGCACCTTGGTAGCAACGATTTCATGAATTTTTTTACAGAGAAATTTTAAAACATACGAGACAAAATAGTACAAACTCAACCTCAAAGTCTGTCCTATGAATTAGTACCAACCATCGCCCCAAAAGAAAGGCTACAGTGTTTTTCACCTATAAAACAGGACGATTTAATTAAACTTATTGCAACATCTAAACCCACAACTTGCTTATTAGACCCCATACCAACTAAATTATTAAAAGAGTTATTACCCGTATCAATTGAGCCCATTTATAACATTATCAACTCGTCAATTAATCTAGGCCATGTCCCAGGACCCTTTAATTTTGCCGTCATTAAGCCTCTTATCAAGAAACCAAACTTAGACCCCAATGAACTAGGAAACTATAGACCGATTTCAAATCTCCCTTTCCTGTCTAAAATACTAGAAAAAATAATGTCCACTCAGTTGTGCTCTTTCTTACAAAATAATGACATACACGAAAAATTTCAGTCAGGCTTTAGACCGCATCATAGTACTGAAACTGCGCTCGTTAAAATTGCAAACGACCTGCTTATAGCATCAGATAAAGGTAACATCTCACTCCTAGTCCTGCTTGACCTTAGTGCTGCGTTCGATACCGTAAACCATAAAATACTTCTAGATCGCTTACACAATTATACCGGTATTCAGGGACAGGCACTACAATGGTTCAGATCGTACTTATCACACAGACATCAATTTGTCCATTTAAATGGGGAATCATCAAAACTAAACCCAAGTAAACTATGGATTACCTCAGGGATCGGTTTTAGGACCCTTGCTATTCTCCATATACATACTGTAATGTACTGCTTAGTGGTTGTCCTGCATCAGCAATAAACAAACTACAGTTAGTTCAGAATGCAGCTGCCAGAGTTCTAACCAGGTCCAGAAAATACGATCACATAACCCCAAAGTTATCAACCCTTCACTGGTTACCCATTAAGTATCGTATCGACTTTAAAGTTCTTTTAATCACTTATAAAGCCTATAATTGTAAGTTTAGCCCCTACCTACATAACAGAGCTTCTACCACACTACAACCCATCACGCTCTCTAACATCTCAAAACTCCAGACTTTTGATAACACCTAGAATAACTAAATCCACCAAAGGGGGTAGAGCTTTCTCATACGTAGCACCTAAACTCTGGAATAGCCTTCCCGATACTATTCGAGGGTCAGACACACTCTCCCAATTTAAATCTAGATTAAAGACACATCTCTTCAGCCAGGCATTCACAAACCACCGGGTGACTGCATTTATTAGATATTATTTACTAGAATAATCTTGCTTGTTCTATAAACACCATGCACTGTGCTGTATTTTACCTTTTCTTTGTGTTTTTCAGTTTTTCTCCTGTAAAGCTGCTTTGGAACAATGCACATTGTGAAAAGAGCTATATAAATAAAATTGAATTGAATTGAATATACCACCCAAGCATCCACCCAAAACACCAAAGAGTTTTCATAGCAACATCCTGGCAACCACGTGTCACAGCCTTATTTTGCACAGACAAGGACTTCACAGAAACCTGTATCTGCGGTTTAGAGAAACCATAATATACTAATGCAATATCGCTCTCGTAGTCGTGTTTTATATCAGCATGGCTGTGATTAGGCCAGAGGCACAAGTGTGTAGATACAGTAAATCAGAAACAACATCGGAGTGTCTCACCACCTAGTGGCCATTTTCCAGTATTGAAGTTTGTTATTCCATATATTCCGTGTTGTTTTAGATCTCAGTCAACGTGCAGCATCAGTTTCAGTTCAGCACGCGAACAATCTTTGCCTTTGAGAAAAATATGCCTGTAAGTTTATTTACTATCTGTTAGCATTCTTATTATGTGTTAACATAATATTGATTCTTATTGATTCTTATTCATTATATGATAATGAAAAAAGTCCTATAGCATCACATGTACACCCATGTGCAGATTGCAGTGCACGCATTCGTATATGTATACCAAATAAATTTATGTGCAATTTTTAATTTCATATCTTGTTTATTGTATTAAAGCTGTCCGAGTTAGTTTAGTGGCGGAGAGATGATAACAGTTAGTGAAGGTTTTCCCGTGGTGATACTGGTGGAATATCGCATGGTGCTCAGCCAATCGGATTCGAGTACCAGAAAGAAATGTTGTATACTAATACATAATATACATAATAAACATCATATTTTTATGTAAAATTATGCCAAATTAATATTTATGTGCAGATCAGTGTAGTGATTCGGCATGAATGTAATTTTAAATGTAATTTAAGAATCTTTAGAAATTAAGTCAATATTTAAAATTTCAGAAATCGTAAGTGCTGCCTACTGGGGTGTTCTGACTGCTTTGGCAGGACATTGCTATTCAGTTGCTAGGGTATTTTGGGTAGTTTGTATGGCTTTGCTAGGAGGTTGCTTACTGACTCATGCTAAAAAAGCTAGTTTGTAATATTTTGTTCCATAGATTTGGCTAAGGTTCATTTTTCATCTTGGTTTTCATTTTTTTTAAATGCACACATTTTTAAAAGCTGCGCAATTTTAAGTATCATTTATGTCCAAAGATATGAAAAAATGAAAGTCCTGCTTATGTTGGTAAACACCCAATTGGACATTCAGCATTTAAAAAGCCCTAAACTTACACTGACATTTAAGCAGCTTGTAAATCTAAAAAATAAATTGTCAAAATGAAAAAAAAAAGAAAAGAGCCACAGTAAGACTCTATTAAACATTCAATTTCACAAATAACAGCTTTTAAAAGTAATCATGTCTCCATTTGGCCTTTTTATGAAACATGAAAACGTTTCGAAACCTTCGTATCGCTACGTTGTTCTTAAGAATATAGCGCTGTAGCGAGGAAGGCGGGACGAGAGCCGTGAGGCATGCGGGACCGGTGCGCGTACAGCTGATACTCATAATCACTCACGCCACCGGCCCCGCCTTCCTGCCCCACGGCTCTCGTCCCGCCTTCCTCGCTACAAGCGCAACCACTCTTAAGGTACAACTTAAGAATGCCGTAGCGTTAAGAAGGTTTCGGGAAACCCAGCCCAAATCATTCCAAAAATATGTCAAAAACAGCCCCAAAGCACTTTTGCACATTGGAAAAAAGTCAACCATTCCAGTCTAAATAAACAATTGAAAAGTTCATTGTTAGCCACAATGGGGGGTTTGGATGGCAGTGAGCCACATACAGCACAGACACAAAAACTATGAAATGGTATGATGGTATGCTGGGAATTGCAATGACATCAAAACAGAAATGAAATTGTCTCGTAACTACAGTAGAATTTATTTTAATATATTTTAATAGTGATCATATCTAACATTTATTTTACCAACATTCACTTGTAATGTTAGATGTGCTTCTACAGAGTATGCAGTATGAGCAAAGTCAAACAAGAATGTCCAAATACTGAAAATATTCATAATACGGCAAGTCAACACTACCAAAGTTCCTTTAGGGATGTCGTAAAACTCGACAGCCATGTTTGCAACGCCTCCGGGCAGCTATTTCAGTCATGCAAGACTAAAGTCCTATCTACCTTTATCTGAGTAAACTCACAATAACATATTTTTGACCAACAATGAAATGTGACATCAACTGTATGCTAACTTCAGTTTCTTAAGATAAAAAAAACTACGTATTTTTTCGCTTCAGGTTGGCAAACACCTCACAAGACTCTGTATATAGCCCCTTCTCTAGGGAATGTCAGTCCTTAATGGTTGACGATTGATGGTCATTTTCAGTGTACGTGTCCAGAGTTCAAATTAAATTACAATTATAGAATTAAAATGTCTATATACAAATTAGCTAACCTCTTTACCTTAGAAACTACATATCAATGCACTGGCAGCCACCTGTAACACCCTAGTATCATAGCGACTTGTTACAGATATTATCTACAGAAAATGTAAATATCTAACTATTTTTTATTATACACATTAGCTCATTAAACTCACTTTAAATGCCTCTTTAGCTGCGTTGTCATGATCGTCTCCACGTGCCCATGGCTTGGCAGGCCGGCTCCGCAGACTGTGTCCGAACAGATCGATGAAGAAGAAGACATATTCCTCCTTAGGAAGACCCCACTTCTCAAACTCCACCATCAGTTTACGAAACGTCTCCCACTTGCAGCAGACATACACCACTAGAAACACATGACAAAGAGACTCATTGATACGCTTGACGTGACTCATAGGGAAAACACCTTAATGAGAATTCAGTCCCTCTCATTACTAGTATTGAATGATGAACGTGCCTGTGCTGCAAATGAGCATTGATTTGTAGGCTACTCCAAATACAGAACCACCTGCAAGTCTGACACATTCAATTGCAATTAATGGCTTCAAGGCTGTTAACAGATGATGAGTTGAGCTCAGGAAGAATCTCGGCGTCACAGGTTGTATGACATGATTTACTTGATAAAGTGTTTCTGGATACCTTCAGTGGTTCTGGAAGGCCATTGAAATCAGCTAAATTTTAGCATCTGGGTTAGGCTTATTTTGCGTCCCATTCAACCTGAAATAAAACTTTTCGGAGCAATTCTTAAAACTGTAAACTGCTAGACTGAAATCCACAAATCCGATTTCATTAATATGGAGGTACACAAATACACTAATTCACACTGATCAACGTGAACGAGAATTTAGAACGTTGGTGTTTGTTGCTCTCTATTGGAATTAGCCTTTATATGGTTTATGGGAAAGCATCATTTTGACGCGGGGCTATTCCAGCATTATGGACGTGCCATTTTGCATTATCGATGTGACATAAATGCTCAGATAATGGGTTTGTTAACAATATATTGAACCATCTGTTTATATTTGACTAAACCCTTGTTTATAGTCTAAACATCAGAAAAATATCAGTCTATGCACAAGTTTTCCATTTTAAAAATGGGAAGATGAAAAACTTCGTAGGATTTCTGTGAAATAAAACGCACAAACCAGAAGCAATAATACCCAACAAATGAAGAAGGGATACCTCTTCATAGAACACAAAATAGTTGTAGAATATAGAATGTGTACCAGATGTGACCATTCTGAAAATGGCACTGACCTGACAATGAAAAATCATTCACTAAAAATAAAGCAAATGCTTTAAAAACTAAAGAGAGACCTGACATGGGTATCTGAACCATCAAATGTTGACTTCTGTGATATTTGTACAGAAAAACCTTTGGTAAAACATGGTAAGGTCGACATTTTCACGGAATTGCCCAGCACCATTTTTTCAGAACCAAACAATCCTGAAAACCACATTGTGTTGATCCAAGCAAATAATGTGGTTAAAATCAAAGGGAAATGATCACTAAACCCAACTAACTTGTTGAGAGGTTTTTACATACAGGCATATGGTATGAAGCAGTGGGGGCTGTGAATTAAATGTTTCTGATTCTAATTGCCAAACGGGGGTCAGATTTGCCTCGGCAATTACCTGCAGACCCCGCACAGATGGGCTTTGAGGAAATGGCATGACGGTAATTACACCACTACCTCTAAAAAGAGTGTAAGGTAATGAACGAGTGAGCAGAGAAAATAAATGCACTGGGATCATACACTTCCTCATCTCATGTGTCATCTTGGTTTCTATCACCTGTTGAACAGAGCCTTTGAACGCATCCAATGCTGAGCGGTAATTTCCTAAATAATTGATGGAATTGGTGGAACTCCCGTTGACAGAAGATAAAGTGGCGTATCTGTTGCTATGGCGCTGGGAAAAAGACTTTGTTCCTGAAGTGTGCGTGCCTGATTTATGTCCAAACACAAAGCCGTAATAAAACGTAATCGCATACTACTAGAATAACAGAGGAATGTGAGGAAGGTCGAGAGGAGCGGTTTCAAGAGCTCTATAACTATTCTCAACACTTGAAGTGTTGACTTTTTTTCTGCTGTCTGGTGCCCGCTGTGTTCGGTTTCTTTGCAACATATTACAAACCTAGCTGGCATTTTAGACTATTAGCAATTACTCTGTGTCACTCCTGTGACCGTCTGAGCATTGACTGGTGATAATACTGAGACCTCCACACCTCATTCCACCAACAAACATGCAATCAAAATGGGTCAAATGTCAATCAAAGACCAGTCGATGGCAATTCACAGCAATGCATCATTCAGGGATGACAGCTATAATGATGTAATTCACCGTTAATGGTGTTGCTCTGTTGAAAATCCAGTTTAGATGTCGAGCCGTGGCATTACTGCACAAGAGCTTGATGATTGAAGGAACACACCACTGGAAATGGAAGGTCAGGTGAAGTGCATTGCATTGTGGGATGTAGTGTTTTGTTGTCTCCAGCACATTTTGGCAACTGAAGCAGATTCTTTGGATATCCTGTACATGCATATCGTGTACCACATGCAATACATATAGGCTATTGTACAAAGTAGTGGAAAGGTAAAAAAAAAGAAAGTTCTGTCATCACCCTATCACCCTCTTATCATTTCAAACCTGTATGACTTTTTTACTTCCGCAAGAACACAAAAGATGATATGTTGAAGAAAGTTGGTAACTGAACAGCGCTGGCACTTATTCACTTCTATTGTATGGACACAAAACCAATGCAAGTGAATGGGTGCCGGTTAACAACATTCTTCAAAATATCTTGTTTTGTGTTCTGCAAAAGAAAGAGAGTCATACAGGTTTGAGATAACAAGAGGGTGGGTAAATGATGACAGAATTTTCATTATTGGGTGAACAATCACTTTAATGGCTCCCGTGTACTGTAGACTCCCCATTCATAATAAATGATTTAACAGGATCTGTCTGTACTTTTAAATGACTGTTGGCACATCAGAACTCCCATAACAGCTTTGATATAGTTCTGTTTTCATAGTCGTATTTAATTTAAAAAGACAAGGCTTGGAATACTTTATGACATGACTGACAGAAAAATGATCTCTCATCGTTTTGTTCTGCTTTTCTTCTTTTTTTCCCGTTTCACGCTGTCACTGCTCTCTTGTCATGTTACGTAAACCGCTTTTTTGCATTTTCATTCTCTTTTAGTCAGATCGAATCCGTTTATCAATCTCAATCAACCAGCCTTGTATAAAATCATATCTTTAGGTCATGACACGTGCATGGCCCCTGTGAGAGCTTGTATATAAAAAGCTAAGCTACTACAAAAACTAAGCCACTACAAATAACTATAAAAAAGATATGAATCCAGACACATTTTTATATTAAGCACTCTCCACCCCCAGAATAATTACTGTAGAATGTTCCCAGGCCATAAACAAACCCCATATGTCAACTCTGCCAACTAACTCTCACATTTATATTGGTCACTATGACAGATCAACATTTGATGTGGAGGAGTATTTTTTCAGGACTGTTTTAGTGGGCACCCATTGTATGGGTGGGCTCTTCTCGGTATCAACACAGTCCAAAGAAACAAACTCTGACTTCATCTAACATGAAGTCATACAAACCCTGTTTTAAAGGTTTCCTGAACTGGGCTTGTTTATTGCTTTAAACTGTTGTATGAGGTCTACTTATGACGTTCGCGTGGTTTTAACATTCGAAAACATCAGAATCAATAAGTAATAGGCTATTTTCTACCCAGGTTTTGAGGCCGTCTCGTCAAACGGTCTGTTTAAATGGGCGTGCCGCATTTGGAAGTAAACGCCCACTGCTATGATTGGATAGCAGTTTGAGTAATAAACTTAGTTGGAGGCTTCTGTGAATTTGGTTAGACACGTAACGTTAGGTTACACATTATCAGGACATATCAAGCGATCTCTAACAAAGCAATAGTGATGCATAGTACAAATATGTTTTACTCACATAAGATTGCTGCGTCATTCCTGTCGGATCCAATATTGACTGCACAGCACTGCTTTTTAATTTTAGTCTCTCCGCAAATCCAGCGCCTTGTTCACGAAGGAATCCATGGTGAAATGACGTGAACAAATGCTAAATTTTTTACCCACGTGAGCAGGAACGTGCTTAAAAATAAACTTCAACCACACATTCTTAATATCAGAATCCAAAGGAAGCGACTGTGTTCTTCCACAACCAGGCGCTGCACAATGTTGCATGTTTGTTGCTTGGTCGCTCTAAATAAACATAACAGTGAAGGAAGTCCTCACTTTTGCACGGGGACAGCCAGTGACTGGGTTGCCAGTGTAACAGAGGCCAGCTAGTGAAGAGCTGTACAGTGTGTAAACCTCACTCCCTGACCAACAGAGACGCTCTAGCGACAGACGCTAGAGACTGCGGTCTTTAGCGTCCTCGTTAGAGCGCCCGTCTCCCATTCGGACCGACGTCGGTTCGAGGCCCGCGTAGAGCGGGGCGAGTGGAGCCGGTTACATTGGTGCCGTGACCCGGATGGGAGTGAGGTTTAGGGGGGTGAGTGTAACAGAGGCCAGCTAGTGAAGAGCTGTGCAGTGTGTAAACCTCACTCCCTGACCAACAGAGACGCTCTAGCGACAGACGCTAGAGACTGCGGTCTTTAGCCTCCTCGTTAGAGCGCCCGTCTCCCATCTGGACCGACGCCGGTTCGAGGCCCGCGCAGAGCGGGGCAAGTAGGACCGGTTACACCAGATCTTCTCAAACAATATAAGCAAACAAAGACAAGACCAAACCTTAAATGCAAATTGTTTAAATATTTTACAACACCAAAAAATTCTTAAAATCTGCAACAGACCATTTATTAAGAACTCTAAGTGCCAAGACTTTTTGATCTAAGACCAAACGACAAGCATAAAAGCGCTTATTAATAACAAACATGGCAACACAGCAAAAGAACACTGTGTGATGGAGCCTTCCGAGCAGAAACACAACACAGCGCATACAGCAGTTTAGTTTAAACTGACGGACAAAACCAATCTTTAGCCGAAAAATATGTCGCTATGGTTACCAGTTTGTTGATCATCACAAATGCGGGAGTGTGTAATATATGTCTATGTGTGGTTAAGTCATTCGCGAACCAGTGGGCGGTGCTAAAGAAATAGTCGTTGATATTTTTCTCTGGAGGCGGTGCTCAACCTATGACAGATAGGTGCATTCCAGTACCTGGCGTTCGCTGAGCCTGGTGTCAATAACAGTTGTAATTTCAATAACAAGGGCATTTTTAGTTCTGACACTTACAGGATGTTTGCTTGAATACAATTCCCTCTTATACAACAAAATCTCAGGTTAAAAATGTGATTTTAATTCATGGCTCCTTTAAAATCTAGTGAGGCAGGTGGTTGCAGAGTGCCGAAGGCATGACATTTGTTGTGTGTCTACTGTACCTGCCTACACCACAGTCACAGTCACTCGACTTCAACATCACCACCACCCAGCCTCCAATAACTCTTAAACCTTTATTAAAACGATGTTTCCTTATAAGGAACTACTCTGCTGATGAATTTTGATGATGATGTTTAATGTTCCAACAATGTCTGCAGTGGCATGGAACAAATCTACTTTTTCAAAATTATTTTTTTCACATAACCCCCAAACACTAATTTCACACAAAAATAAAGCTATGTTCTCTACATATGTGGTTTAAAAATATATGTCTCAACTAGAATCCCACAGTGAATCACTACCATTTCTACTTTACCAATGCTTTAAATGGACTTTGGCATTAGCATGTTGCTAAGTAACAATGTGATATTAGCAAACACATTATACACCATTTTATGTAAAACGACATTAGACTTTACATTATTAGAGGCAATTTAAAGGTCCGGCGTATGAAATTTAGAGGCATGCACTAGGGTTGGGAATCGTTTCAATTTTATCGATTCCGATTCCAATTTCGATTCTGCTTATCGATTTCGATTCTTATCGATTCCCAGTTTCGATTCCACAGTTGAAGTAAAACATTTAGATATCAACCTGTATGGTCATTTAGCCTGCTTATTGACTTGTTTGCAAAATATATATATATATTTATGAGCACCGTTTTGTGTATATTTACACATA